>NC_141831.1:2138862-2243862 GCF_982586985.1 Callionymus lyra | reverse complement strand
TCATGAGACCAGGAAGGTCATGAGACTAGGAAGGTCACGAGACCAGGAAGGTCATGAGACCAGGAAGGTCACAAAACCAGGACGGTCATGAGACCAGGAAGGTCACGTGACCAGGAAGGTCACGAGACCAGGAAGGTCATGTGACCAGGAAGGTCATGTGACCAGGAAGGTCATGAGACCAGGAAGGTCACGAGACCAGGAAGGTCACATGACCAGGAAGTTCACGAGACCAGGAAGGTCATGTGACCAGGAAGGCCACGAGACCAGGAAGTTCATGAGACCAGGAAGGTCATGTGACCAGGAGGTCATGTGACCAGGAGGTCATGTGACCAGGAGGTCATGTGACCAGGAGGTCATGTGACCAGGAAGTTCATGAGACCATGAAGGTCATGTAACCAGGAAGTTCACGAGACCAGGAAGTTCACGAGACCAGGAAGGTCATGTGACCAGGAAGTTCATGAGACCATGAAGGTCATGTAACCAGGAAGGTCACGAGACCAGGAAGGTCACGAGACCAGGAAGGTCACGAGACCAGGAAGGTCACGAGACCATGAAGGTCACGTGACCAGGAAGGTCACGAGACCAGGAAGTTCATGAGACCAGGAAGGTTACGAGACCAGGAAGGTCACGAGACCAGGAAGGTCATGAGACCAGAAAGGTTACGAGACCAGGAAGGTCACGAGACCAGGAAGATCATGTGACCAGGAAGTTCATGAGACCATGAAGGTCATGTGACCAGAAGTTCATGAGACCATGAAGGTCATGTGACCAGGAAGTTCATGAGACCATGAAGGTCATGTGACCAGGAAGGTCATGTGACCAGGAGGTCATGTGACCAGGAAGTTCATGAGACCATGAAGGTCATGTAACCAGGAAGGTCACGAGACCAGGAAGTTCACGAGACCAGAGGTCATGTGACCAGGAAGGTCAGGCTGGAGCGGGTGAGTCACCTGGCTGCCGGCGACGCTCCAGAAGACAGTGGGCGTGGGGTGACCTGCAGCTTCACAGGTGAGGTTGACCATCCTTCCCTCGGCCTCCTTCAGGTGCACCTCCTTCTCCAGGCCCAGCAGCTGAGGACCTCCTGCTCACACGGTCACGGTGAGAAGAACACACTCTCAGTGTGGAGAACGTGAGCACTGACCTTGAACCACGATGTGCACGGATCCGCTGGTGTGCAGGGACGGGATGGAGGGCACGGTCACCTCACACCTGTACTCGCCGCTGGTCTGGTACGAGGCGTCGTGGAGATGAAGAGAGTTTCCTTCAGCGACTCGTCGGTTCTCCTGCACATGACATGTTGACTTGAGTTGGATCTTCTCTCTTTCTAAACAATCTTCATCATGTGATCATGTGATCATGTGATCATGTGATCATGTCATCATGTCATCATGTGATCATGTGATCATGTGATCATGTGATCATGTCATCATGTCATCATGTCATCATGTCATCATGTCATCATGTGATCATGTCATCATGTCATCATGTGATCATGTCATCATGTCATCATGTGATCATGTCATCATGTGATCATGTCATCATGTCATCATGTCATCATGTCATCATGTCATCATGTGATCATGTCATCATGTCATCATGTGATCATGTCATCATGTCATCATGTGATCATGTCATCATGTGATCATGTCATCATGTCATCATGTCATCATGTCATCATGTCATCATGTGATCATGTGATCATGTCATCATGTCATCATGTCATCATGTGATCATGTGATCATGTGATCATGTGATCATGTCATCATGTCATCATGTCATCATGTCATCATGTGATCATGTGATCATGTCATCATGTCATCATGTCATCATGTGATCATGTGATCATGTCATCATGTCATCATGTGATCATGTGATCATGTGATCATGTGATCATGTCATCATGTGATCATGTCATCATGTCATCATGTCATCATGTCATCATGTCATCATGTCATCATGTCATCATGTCATCATGTGATCATGTGATCATGTGATCATGTCATCATGTCATCATGTCATCATGTCATCATGTGATCATGTGATCATGTCATCATGTCATCATGTCATCATGTGATCATGTCATCATGTCATCATGTCATCATGTCATCATGTGATCATGTGATCATGTCATCATGTCATCATGTCATCATGTCATCATGTCATCATGTGATCATGTCATCATGTCATCATGTCATCATGTCATCATGTGATCATGTGATCATGTGATCATGTCATCATGTCATCATGTCATCATGTGATCATGTCATCATGTCATCATGTCATCATGTCATCATGTCATCATGTCATCATGTGATCATGTGATCACGGATACGAACCTTGAACCAAACAGTGGAGGTCTTCAAAGACGACAGAGCGTTACAAGTCGCCGTCAGATTCTCTCCTCGGAACATGAACTCAGAGTCTTTGGGAACAACAACGGCTGGATCCAGATCTGAGACGAGCACAAGTTACACAAGTGTGTGGATGTAACACATGTGTAACACACTGTTGTGTGCGTGTGTCACTCACAGTTAAACAAGTGTGTGTGTATAACATGTGTGTGTGTGTGTGTGTGTGTGTGTGTGTGTGTGTGTGTGTGTGTGTGTGTCACTCACAGTTAAACAAGTGTGTGTGTATAACATGTGTGTGTGTGTGTGTGTGTGTGTGTGTGTGTGTGTGTGTGTGTCACTCACAGTGCACTGTCAGCTGCATCTCTCCCTTCACATGCTCGGGGGCGTCGGCGTCCTGAGGACGACACCTGTAGATGCCGCTGTCTTTCCTCGTGACCTCAGTCAGGACCATAAGGTCGCGGCTGCTGTCCAGGTACTGACCCGGTTCCTGAGAGGGAAGTAAGTGAAGTAACAAGTGTTAACAAGTGAAGTAACAAGTGTTAACAAGTGAAGTAACAAGTGAAGTAACAAGTGTTAACAAGTGAAGTAACAAGTGTTAACAAGTGAAGTAACAAGTGAAGTAACAAGTGTTAACAAGTGAAGTAACAAGTGAAGTAACAAGTGTTAACAAGTGAAGTAACAAGTGAAGTAACAAGTGTTAACAAGTGAAGTAACAAGTGAAGTAACAAGTGAAGTAACAAGTGAAGTAACAAGTGAAGTAACAAGTGTTAACAAGTGAAGTAACAAGTGAAGTAACAAGTGTTAACAAGTGAAGTAACAAGTGTTAACAAGTGAAGTAACAAGTGTTAACCAGTGAAGTAACAAGTGTTAACCAGTGAAGTAACAAGTGAAGTAACAAGTGAAGTAACAAGTGTTAACAAGTGAAGTAACAAGTGAAGTAACAAGTGTTAACCAGTCAAGTAACAAGTGTGAACAAGTGAAGTAACAAGTGTTAATAAGTGAAGTAACAAGTGTTAACAAGTGAAGTAACAATTGTTAACAACTGAAGTAACAACTGTTAACAAGTGAAGTAACAAGTGTTAATAAGTGAAGTAACAAGTGTTAACAAGTGAAGTAACAAGTGTTAACAAGTGAAGTAACAAGTGTTAACCAGTCAAGTAACAAGTGTTAACAAGTGACGTAACAAGTGTTAACCAGTGAAGTAACAATTGTTAACAAGTGAAGTAACAAGTGTTAATAAGTGAAGTAACAAGTGTTAACAAGTGAAGTAACAAGTGTTAACAAGTGAAGTAACAAGTGTTAACCAGTCAAGTAACAAGTGTTAACAACTGACGTAACAAGTGTTAACCAGTGAAGTAACAATTGTTAACAAGTGAAGTAACAAGTGTTAACAAGTGAAGTAACAAGTGTTAATAAGTGAAGTAACAAGTGTTAATAAGTGAAGTAACAAGTGAAGTAACAAGTGTTAATAAGTGAAGTAACAAGTGAAGTAACAAGTGTTAATAAGTGAAGTAACAAGTGTTAACAAGTGAAGTAACAATTGTTAACAACTGAAGTAACAACTGTTAACAAGTGAAGTAACAAGTGTTAATAAGTGAAGTAACAAGTGTTAACCAGTGAAGTAACAAGTGTTAACAAGTGAAGTAACAAGTGTTAACCAGTGAAGTAACAAGTGTTAACAAGTGAAGTAACAAGTGTTAACCAGTCAAGTAACAAGTGTTAACAAGTGAAGTAACAAGTGTTAACCAGTGAAGTAACAATTGTTAACAACTGAAGTAACAACTGTTAACAAGTGAAGTAACAAGTGTTAACAAGTGAAGTAACAAGTGTTAATAAGTGAAGTAACAAGTGTTAACAAGTGAAGTAACAATTGTTAACAACTGAAGTAACAACTGTTAACAAGTGAAGTAACAAGTGTTAATAAGTGAAGTAACAAGTGTTAACAAGTGAAGTAACAAGTGTTAACAAGTGAAGTAACAAGTGTTAACCAGTCAAGTAACAAGTGTTAACAAGTGACGTAACAAGTGTTAACCAGTGAAGTAACAATTGTTAACAAGTGAAGTAACAAGTGTTAATAAGTGAAGTAACAAGTGTTAACAAGTGAAGTAACAAGTGTTAACAAGTGAAGTAACAAGTGTTAACCAGTCAAGTAACAAGTGTTAACAACTGACGTAACAAGTGTTAACCAGTGAAGTAACAATTGTTAACAAGTGAAGTAACAAGTGTTAACAAGTGAAGTAACAAGTGTTAATAAGTGAAGTAACAAGTGTTAATAAGTGAAGTAACAAGTGAAGTAACAAGTGTTAATAAGTGAAGTAACAAGTGAAGTAACAAGTGTTAATAAGTGAAGTAACAAGTGAAGTAACAAGTGTTAACAAGTGAAGTAACAATTGTTAACAACTGAAGTAACAACTGTTAACAAGTGAAGTAACAAGTGTTAATAAGTGAAGTAACAAGTGTTAACCAGTGAAGTAACAAGTGTTAACAAGTGAAGTAACAAGTGTTAACCAGTGAAGTAACAAGTGTTAACAAGTGAAGTAACAAGTGTTAACCAGTCAAGTAACAAGTGTTAACAAGTGAAGTAACAAGTGTTAACCAGTGAAGTAACAATTGTTAACAACTGAAGTAACAACTGTTAACAAGTGAAGTAACAAGTGTTAACAAGTGAAGTAACAGGTGAAGTAACAAGTGAAGTAACAAGTGAAGTAACCAGTGAAGTAACCAGTGAAGTAACAAGTGAAGTAACAAGTGTTAACCAGTGAAGTAACAAGTGAAGTAAAAAGTGAAGTAACAAGTGTTAACAAGTGTTAACCAGTGAAGTAACAAGTGTTAACAAGTGAAGTAACAAATGTTAACAAGTTAAGTAACAAATGTTAACAAGTGAAGTAACAAGTGTTAACAAGTGCAGTAACAAGTGTTAACAAGTGAAGTAACAAGTGTTAACAAGTGAAGTAACAAGTGTTAACCAGTGAAGTAACAAGTGTTAACAAGTGAAGTAACAAATGTTAACAAGTGAAGTAACAAGTGTTAACAAGTGAAGTAACAAATGTTAACAAGTGAAGTAACAAGTGTTAACCAGTGAAGTAACAAGTGAAGTAACAAGTGTTAACCAGTGAAGTAACAAGTGAAGTAACAAGTGTTAACCAGTGAAGTAACAAGTGAAGTAACAAGTGAAGTAACAAGTGTTAACAAGTGCAGTAACAAGTGTTAACAAGTGAAGTAACAAGTGTTAACAAGTGAAGTAACAAGTGTTAACAAGTGAAGTAACACGTGTTAACAAGTGAAGTAACAAGTGTTGACAAGTGAAGTAACAAGTGTTAACAAGTGAAGTAACAAGTGTTAACAAGTGAAGTAACAAGTGTTAACAAGTGTTAACAAGTGAAGTAACAGGTGAAGTAACAAGTGAAGTAACAACTGTTAACAAGTGAAGTGACAAGTGTTAACAAGTGAAGTAACAAGTGTTAACAAGTGAAGTAACAGGTGAAGTAACAAGTGTTAACAAGTGAAGTAACAATTGTTAACAACTGAAGTAACAACTGTTAACAAGTAAAGTAACAAGTGTTAATAAGTGGAGTAACAAGTGTTAACAAGTGAAGTAACAAGTGTTAACAAGTGTTAACAAGTGAAGTAACAGGTGAAGTAACAACTGTTAACAAGTGAAGTAACAAGTGTTAACAAGTGAAGTAACAAGTGTTAACAAGTGAAGTAACAAGTGTTAACAAGTGAAGTAACAAGTGTTAACAAGTGAAGTAACAAATGTTAACCAGTGAAGTAACAAGTGTTAACAAGTGAAGTAACAAGTGTTAACAAGTGAAGTAACAAGTGTTAACAAGTGAAGTAACAAATGTTAACCAGTGAAGTAACAAGTGTTAACAAGTGAAGTAACAAGTGTTAACAAGTGAAGTAACAAGTGTTAACAAGTGAAGTAACAAATGTTAACCAGTGAAGTAACAAGTGTTAACAAGTGAAGTAACAAATGTTAACCAGTGAAGTAACAAATGTTAACCAGTGAAGTAACAAGTGTTAACAAGTGAAGTAACAAATGTTAACAAGTGAAGTAACAAATGTTAACAAGTGAAGTAACAAGTGTTAACAAGTGAAGTAACAAGTGAAGTAACAAGTGTTAACAAGTGAAGTAACAAGTGTTAACAAGTGAAGTAACAAGTGTTAACAAGTGAAGTAACAAGTGAAGTAACAAGTGTTAACAAGTGAAGTAACAAGTGAAGTAACAAGTGTTAACAAGTGAAGTAACAAGTGAAGTAACAAGTGTTAACAAGTGAAGTAACAAGTGAAGTAACAAGTGAAGTAACAAGTGAAGTAACAAGTGAAGTAACAAGTGTTAACAAGTGAAGTAACAAGTGAAGTAACAAGTGTTAACAAGTGAAGTAACAAGTGAAGTAACAAGTGTTAACAAGTGAAGTAACAAGTGTTAACCAGTGAAGTAACAAGTGTTAACCAGTGAAGTAACAAGTGAAGTAACAAGTGAAGTAACAAGTGTTAACAAGTGAAGTAACAAGTGAAGTAACAAGTGTTAACCAGTCAAGTAACAAGTGTGAACAAGTGAAGTAACAAGTGTTAATAAGTGAAGTAACAAGTGTTAACAAGTGAAGTAACAATTGTTAACAACTGAAGTAACAACTGTTAACAAGTGAAGTAACAAGTGTTAATAAGTGAAGTAACAAGTGTTAACAAGTGAAGTAACAAGTGTTAACAAGTGAAGTAACAAGTGTTAACCAGTCAAGTAACAAGTGTTAACAAGTGACGTAACAAGTGTTAACCAGTGAAGTAACAATTGTTAACAAGTGAAGTAACAAGTGTTAATAAGTGAAGTAACAAGTGTTAACAAGTGAAGTAACAAGTGTTAACAAGTGAAGTAACAAGTGTTAACCAGTCAAGTAACAAGTGTTAACAACTGACGTAACAAGTGTTAACCAGTGAAGTAACAATTGTTAACAAGTGAAGTAACAAGTGTTAACAAGTGAAGTAACAAGTGTTAATAAGTGAAGTAACAAGTGTTAATAAGTGAAGTAACAAGTGAAGTAACAAGTGTTAATAAGTGAAGTAACAAGTGAAGTAACAAGTGTTAATAAGTGAAGTAACAAGTGTTAACAAGTGAAGTAACAATTGTTAACAACTGAAGTAACAACTGTTAACAAGTGAAGTAACAAGTGTTAATAAGTGAAGTAACAAGTGTTAACCAGTGAAGTAACAAGTGTTAACAAGTGAAGTAACAAGTGTTAACCAGTGAAGTAACAAGTGTTAACAAGTGAAGTAACAAGTGTTAACCAGTCAAGTAACAAGTGTTAACAAGTGAAGTAACAAGTGTTAACCAGTGAAGTAACAATTGTTAACAACTGAAGTAACAACTGTTAACAAGTGAAGTAACAAGTGTTAACAAGTGAAGTAACAAGTGTTAATAAGTGAAGTAACAAGTGTTAACAAGTGAAGTAACAATTGTTAACAACTGAAGTAACAACTGTTAACAAGTGAAGTAACAAGTGTTAATAAGTGAAGTAACAAGTGTTAACAAGTGAAGTAACAAGTGTTAACAAGTGAAGTAACAAGTGTTAACCAGTCAAGTAACAAGTGTTAACAAGTGACGTAACAAGTGTTAACCAGTGAAGTAACAATTGTTAACAAGTGAAGTAACAAGTGTTAATAAGTGAAGTAACAAGTGTTAACAAGTGAAGTAACAAGTGTTAACAAGTGAAGTAACAAGTGTTAACCAGTCAAGTAACAAGTGTTAACAACTGACGTAACAAGTGTTAACCAGTGAAGTAACAATTGTTAACAAGTGAAGTAACAAGTGTTAACAAGTGAAGTAACAAGTGTTAATAAGTGAAGTAACAAGTGTTAATAAGTGAAGTAACAAGTGAAGTAACAAGTGTTAATAAGTGAAGTAACAAGTGAAGTAACAAGTGTTAATAAGTGAAGTAACAAGTGAAGTAACAAGTGTTAACAAGTGAAGTAACAATTGTTAACAACTGAAGTAACAACTGTTAACAAGTGAAGTAACAAGTGTTAATAAGTGAAGTAACAAGTGTTAACCAGTGAAGTAACAAGTGTTAACAAGTGAAGTAACAAGTGTTAACCAGTGAAGTAACAAGTGTTAACAAGTGAAGTAACAAGTGTTAACCAGTCAAGTAACAAGTGTTAACAAGTGAAGTAACAAGTGTTAACCAGTGAAGTAACAATTGTTAACAACTGAAGTAACAACTGTTAACAAGTGAAGTAACAAGTGTTAACAAGTGAAGTAACAGGTGAAGTAACAAGTGAAGTAACAAGTGAAGTAACCAGTGAAGTAACCAGTGAAGTAACAAGTGAAGTAACAAGTGTTAACCAGTGAAGTAACAAGTGAAGTAAAAAGTGAAGTAACAAGTGTTAACAAGTGTTAACCAGTGAAGTAACAAGTGTTAACAAGTGAAGTAACAAATGTTAACAAGTTAAGTAACAAATGTTAACAAGTGAAGTAACAAGTGTTAACAAGTGCAGTAACAAGTGTTAACAAGTGAAGTAACAAGTGTTAACAAGTGAAGTAACAAGTGTTAACCAGTGAAGTAACAAGTGTTAACAAGTGAAGTAACAAATGTTAACAAGTGAAGTAACAAGTGTTAACAAGTGAAGTAACAAATGTTAACAAGTGAAGTAACAAGTGTTAACCAGTGAAGTAACAAGTGAAGTAACAAGTGTTAACCAGTGAAGTAACAAGTGAAGTAACAAGTGTTAACCAGTGAAGTAACAAGTGAAGTAACAAGTGAAGTAACAAGTGTTAACAAGTGCAGTAACAAGTGTTAACAAGTGAAGTAACAAGTGTTAACAAGTGAAGTAACAAGTGTTAACAAGTGAAGTAACACGTGTTAACAAGTGAAGTAACAAGTGTTGACAAGTGAAGTAACAAGTGTTAACAAGTGAAGTAACAAGTGTTAACAAGTGAAGTAACAAGTGTTAACAAGTGTTAACAAGTGAAGTAACAGGTGAAGTAACAAGTGAAGTAACAACTGTTAACAAGTGAAGTGACAAGTGTTAACAAGTGAAGTAACAAGTGTTAACAAGTGAAGTAACAGGTGAAGTAACAAGTGTTAACAAGTGAAGTAACAATTGTTAACAACTGAAGTAACAACTGTTAACAAGTAAAGTAACAAGTGTTAATAAGTGGAGTAACAAGTGTTAACAAGTGAAGTAACAAGTGTTAACAAGTGTTAACAAGTGAAGTAACAGGTGAAGTAACAACTGTTAACAAGTGAAGTAACAAGTGTTAACAAGTGAAGTAACAAGTGTTAACAAGTGAAGTAACAAGTGTTAACAAGTGAAGTAACAAGTGTTAACAAGTGAAGTAACAAATGTTAACCAGTGAAGTAACAAGTGTTAACAAGTGAAGTAACAAGTGTTAACAAGTGAAGTAACAAGTGTTAACAAGTGAAGTAACAAATGTTAACCAGTGAAGTAACAAGTGTTAACAAGTGAAGTAACAAGTGTTAACAAGTGAAGTAACAAGTGTTAACAAGTGAAGTAACAAATGTTAACCAGTGAAGTAACAAGTGTTAACAAGTGAAGTAACAAATGTTAACCAGTGAAGTAACAAATGTTAACCAGTGAAGTAACAAGTGTTAACAAGTGAAGTAACAAATGTTAACAAGTGAAGTAACAAATGTTAACAAGTGAAGTAACAAGTGTTAACAAGTGAAGTAACAAGTGAAGTAACAAGTGTTAACAAGTACCACAACTACCTGTCGACACAAAGTCATTAGTGAAAGTCTTGTGAACACAAAGCTAGTGTGTCAGACATGAACGGGTCAGAGCTGCAGGGTCAGCACACTGGAGTCACAGGGGGTCCAGCAGCTCTGCATATGAAAAACATTCCCGACGCGTCTCCTTCGTGTCTTTCTCTGTGAGGACGTCGCTGAGAAAAGTTCTTTCTTACTTGTTCGCGGCTGAAGAGAAAGGGGGGCGCAGGGTTCCCGTCGCTCTGGCAACGCAGCTCCACGGTGTCGCCCTCTCGGACCAGACCCTTGGGCAGCTCCTTCCACATCTCCGCCATGGTGGTGGGGTCTGAACACAACCTCATTAAAGTCACTTCAGCGGATCGTTGTGGCGACGCTTCTCTGAGGAGCAACCATCACAAGGTTCTGGTCCATTGTCCCGCACACGACCCGCTTACGACCCGCTTACGACCCGCTTACGACCCGCTTACGACCCGCTTACGACCCGCTTACGACCCGCCGGGGGATTTTTACGAGCGTGTCTTAGAAAACCTTCACTGACCATCTTTGTCCAACTTTATCTGCACTTTCTCAGACTTGTGGACAAAATTTTTCACTTGTTTGACTTTATATCCCTTTATTTTCTTTCAATTAAAACTATTTAAACATTCTTATTTACTACATTGACTGTGGTCTTCACAAGATATTTGTTAAAGTATTGAATCCATAGTTTAAACACCTCAATATACACTTTATTGTTTATATTTATTTATTATTTTTACTCAAATAACTAGATGATAATTACATCATTGTTTAGTTTATTTCCATATAATAAATACAAATAAATACATTTTATTTATTGTTTTTACTCAAATAACTTGATGATAATTACATCATTGTTTAGTTTATTTCCATATAATAAATACAAATAAATACATTTTATTTATTGTTTTTACTCAAATAACTTGATGATAATTACATCATTATTTAGTTTATTTCCATGTAATAAATACAAATAAATACATTTTATTTATTGTTTTTACTCAAATAACTTAATGATAATGACATCATTGTTTAGTTTATTTCCATGTAATAAATACAAATGAATACATTTTATTCTCACATGTTGACATAAACATCTTATTTTATTTTATTACTGTGTTCATTTTAATTAACGATTCATATTTTATTATAAATCATTATTTTTGTATTTATTTATTTTATTACTGTTAATAAAATCTTTATTTTGAGATTCTGGGACAAAATAAACATAAATCCATCGACTAAAATCTGAAGATCAGATCTATTTCTTTCAAGGTCATTAGTTTTGTCAAGTGTGTGAGTGTGTGAGTGTGTGAGTGTGTAAGTGTGTGAGTGTGTGAGTGTGTGAGTGTGTGAGTGTGTAAGTGTGTAAGTGTGTGAGAGTGTGAGAGTGTGAGTGTGTGAGTGTGTAAGTGTGTAAGTGTGTGAGTGTGTAAGCGTGTGAGTGTGAGTGTGTAAGCGTGTGAGTGTGTGAGCGTGTGAGTGTGTGAGAGTGTGTGAGAGTGTGTAAGTGTGTGAGTGTGTGAGTGTGTAAGCGTGTGAGTGTGTAAGTGTGTGAGTGTGTGAGTGTGTAAGTGTGTGAGTGTGTGAGCGTGTGAGCGTGTGAGTTTGTGAGTGTGTAAGTGTGTAAGTGTGTGAGTGTGTAAGTGTGTGAGCGTGTGAGTGTGTAAGTGTGTAAGCCTGTGAGTGTGTGAGTGTGTAAGTGTGTGAGTGTGTAAGTGTGTAAGCCTGTAAGTGTGTAAGTGTGTGAGTGTGTAAGTGTGTAAGTGTGTAAGCCTGTAAGTGTGTAAGTGTGTGAGTGTGTAAGTGTGTAAGCCTGTGAGTGTGTAAGTGTGTAAGTGTGTAAGTGTGTGAGTGTGTAAGTGTGTGAGTGTGTAAGTGTGTGAGTGTGTAAGTGTGTGAGTGTGTAAGTGTGTAAGTGTGTGAGTGTGTAAGTGTGTGAGTGTGTAAGTGTGTAAGTGTGTAAGCCTGTAAGTGTGTGAGTGTGTAAGTGTGTGAGTGTGTAAGTGTGTGAGTGTGAAAGTGTGTAAGTGTGTGAGTGTGTAAGTGTGTGAGTGTGTAAGTGTGTGAGCGTGTGAGTGTGTAAGTGTGTGAGTGTGTAAGTGTGTAAGTGTGTGAGTGTGTAAGTGTGTGAGTGTGTAAGTGTGTGAGTGTGTGAGTGTGTAAGTGTGTAAGTGTGTAAGTGTGTAAGTGTGTGAGTGTGTAAGCCTGTAAGTGTGTGAGAGTTTAAGTGTGTGAGTGTGTAAGTGTGTGAGTGTGTGAGTGTGTAAGTGTGTAAGCCTGTAAGTGTGTGAGAGTGTAAGTGTGTGAGTGTGTAAGTGTGTAAGTGTGTAAGCCTGTAAGTGTGTGAGTGTGTAAGTGTGTGAGTGTGTGAGTGTGTAAGTGTGTAAGCCTGTAAGCCTGTAAGTGTGTAAGTGTGTAAGCCTGTAAGTGTGTAAGTGTGTTTCTGTGAAGCTAGTGTGCTTGTCTGCACTCACAGTGGACGCTGACGTTGACGCCGCTGGACTCCACAGTACGTATGGCCGCCGGCACGTAGAAGCTGACCTCGCAGGAGAACTGAGAGTCCTTGTCCTCCTTCGTCACCTTGTACTCCAGAGTGCTCTGGACCGAGAACAACTGGCTGCGAGTCACCAGTGTCAACACGTTGACGTCTGTGGAGACGGAAGAAGATGCGACGCGTGTCGACGTCAGAAGGTTGAGATGCTGATCTGACGTCAGTCGTGACTCACATCCCAGCGAAGGCACCAGAGGTTCTCCGTTCCTGTACCAGGTGATGTTGGGTTTAGGGAAGCCGTTGCGGACCTCGCAGGACGCCACCTGATCCAGACACGCCGTTATTATCACGCCTCAACATCTTTCACGAGTGACAGAGCGACACCTACTGTTGATGTCTGTAAATGACTTTCTATGATGTTTTACATGATTTTCTGCTCAGCAGTGACGACAAAACGACTACAAACGCACAACAACGTACAGCGTCGAGCAAAAGAAAGTCTTACAATTAGAAACGTTTTTAATTCAAACCTGTGACATGATTGATAAAGATAACAATTTTCATTTCGCTTTATCCCTTGTGGGGTCGCGGGGAGACGGGAGTCTGTCCCAGTATCATAGGGCGAGAGGCAGGGGACACCCTGGACAGGACGCCAGTCTGTCTCAGGACACTCAAAGACAGACAACCATTCACACACACACACTCATACCTGTGTGAGTGTGTACGTGTGTGAGTGTGTAAGTGTGTAAGTGTGTAAGTGTGTGAGTGTGTAAGTTTGTAAGTGTGTAAGCCTGTAAGTGTATAAGTGTGTAAGTGTGTAAGTGTGTGAGTGTATAAGTGTGTACGTGTGTGAGTGTGTACGTGTGTAAGTGTGTGAGTGTGTAAGTGTGTACGTGTGTGAGTGTGTAAGTGTGTAAGTGTGTAAGCCTGTAAGTGTGTAAGTGTGTGAGTGTGTAAGTGTGTAAGTGTGTGAGTGTGTGAGCGTGTGAGCGTGTAAGTGTGTAAGTGTGTGAGTGTGTAAGTTTGTGAGCATGTGAGTGTGTAAGTGTGTGAGTGTGTAAGTGTGTAAGCCTGTGAGTGTGTAAGTGTGTAAGTGTGTACGTGTGTAAGTGTGTGAGTGTGTAAGTGTGTAAGCCTGTGAGTGTGTAAGTGTGTAAGTGTGTACGTGTGTAAGTGTGTGAGCGTGTGAGTGTGTAAGTGTGTACGTGTGTGAGTGTGTAAGTGTGTGAGTGTGTAAGTATGTGAGCGTGTGAGTGTGTAAGTGTGTACGTGTGTGAGTGTGTAAGTGTGTGAGTGTGTGAGTGTGTGAGTGTGTGAGTGTGTAAGTGTGTGAGTGTGTAAGCCTACGGACAATTTCCCCAAAGTTCTTAATCAACCTCTTTATGTTTCTGGACTGTGGGAGGAAACCGGAGTGTCCGGAGTAAACCCTCACAACACGTCATATATGTCAAGATGGTGAAGAGACTCAGGTATGATTTAATCACGCTCACCTTGGACGGAAGCTCGTTGGTCACAGACACTCCGGTCTGGACTCCCTCGATGAGCGGTGGTTCTGGTGTCGCTGGAAGAGACCAGGAGACCCGATGAAACATCTCAAACATCAGCATCTTCAGGTCACGAGCTGGAGGTCGTGGGTTCCTCACCGAACACCCTCAGGTGAGTCTTGCGCTCGCTGGTGCCGGCGGCCAGACCGTTGACCTGGCAGAAGAACTCGCGGTCGTCCGACAGACGCACGCCGGCGATGCTGAGTCTGGTGCCGTGGTGCTCGCTGACCACCTGCATGTGCTCGCTGTACTCGGTGTCGTTGTCCACCACGCGCACGTTGTTGTCGCCGTAGAAGATCCTCAGCCTGGAGTTGGAACCTTCTTGCTTCTGCAGGACCACAGACACCCGTGACGCTCAGAGTCCGATTGGTTTTTATTTGTGTTTTTAACTCGTTTTTAAACCTGTTTTAATGAAGTTTTCTGTGACTTATTAAATGATAAATGTTATTTAATCTGTATAATCTTGACGATGTAGTCGTCACTAAACTCACCGTACGCTTCCATACAATATATTCGGCTCATGATACAAAAACTTTTATACATTTGCATAATTAAAGGCCATTGAATTTGAGTGACATCTTGTGATGGTTCCTGGAAGTGAAGCTGAAATATGACCAGAATCAGCTTTAGAAAGGTGACTACTGCCATCTAGAGGCCGGGAGTTCAATTGAAACACCAAAATAAACGCTTTGAATATGTGCATTTTAATTGTCAATAAAAAAAATCTAATTATTATATTTTACAAACCTTAAATATGATATAAATAAACAGAATATATGATAAAAATGTGATTTTATCCCCAATTATATGTGAACCACAGATGCATACGTGAATAAATAAATGAATATTCAGGTTAAATCTCTGGTTCTTGTAATGGACTGATGATGTCATCAATCAATCACGCAGCCGTCAGAAGCTCCTCTAATGTGTCGTGTCATTATGTCCATCAATCATCTTCTCCCTCCAGCGACGTGTTCCATGAACATCACATTAACCAAGTGCGTTGTGAATGGAAACAGGTTCCAGGAGTGAGATATAAATATATATAAAGTGAGATATAAATATATATAAAGTGAGATGTAAATATTGTCCGTTAGATGTTTACACCTGGAGAAACAGTTACACTGACTCTGCAGCAGAACAAGTCCTTATCTGGACGTGCTGTGAAGCATCAGCTCCTGCCTTCACACCAGCAATAAATGATTCTTTTGTGTTCTTAAGCAACGGACGCCATCATTAATCTCTCGTCACATTCATGGGAAAAAACACTATATTAACACAAAGTGTGTATATATAACTATATAACTAATATATAACTAATGAATGACAATCTTTCCTCAGAAGGAACGTGTGGAAGGATTGATTGACTGACGGTCCTCGTGTCCTGGTAGCATCACTCGGATGAAGGACTGCATGAACCTCAGGCGGGTCTCTGGGCTCCAGGTCTTCAGACGCCAGAACTCACCACGAACCACTGGATCATGACGAATCTGGGCTGGGCCTCGGTGAAGTTGTAGCGGCACGGGATCTCGGCGGTGTCGCCCAGGAACGCCTCCACGTTGTCCGGCACCGTCACGTCCACTCTGGCCTCGACTGCAGGAGAAACAGTAAATCTGTGAAACCCTCGTCGACGTCTCATTATTATTTCAACCTCGGGCTTTAATTCACTTCTCGGTCTCATGTTTCTTGGCAGACTCGCTCCTCGCGGGCCCGACCGGACCCAGTCATCCGTGGCCCACAGAGAAGAAAAGGCTTCTTGTCCACATGGCATCGCTTCGAGCCCGGCTGTCACTAAACCACATCTTGGATGGACGAGCCGAGCTCTCAGACATCAGCGGGGGAACCCGGGCGGAGACGGACCCGCCGGCCCGACTGGACTCGCAGCCAAGAGCTTCTCCAGCCTTGTGGGCCGCGGCACCAGAGACAGCTTTGTGTAGGACCAAGATGTTTAGTTGTGCGTCCTTCAGTTTCTTTAGGTTTGAACACATGAACAGAAGCCCCCCTCAGGACTCGTTTATCTCAACCCTCCCCCTCGACTTGATCCTGTTAACATTCATCTACAAATCAATCTGTAACGAGCAAACACATTTGATTTCCTTTGTTACGACTAATTGAAAGAGTCCTGGGGCTTGAATACTTTACATAACAAAGCAGCGTTTGGTGAATTAATGGAGACGATGTGAGGTTTGCTGGGCGTCCGTGGAGCTGCAGACATGGTTTGGTTTTGACTCCTGATCTGAGAAGACGATCAAACCTGGACATGTTTTCAAGCGTGGAATGGTCTCTTGTACACGTGTGTAAACGATTCATCACGTGTTCACCGAGTCAACATCCACTGCTGAGCTGAACTGAGCGGAGAAGGTTAGACAGTCGTCAGGACGTGGAGATGCTTTCAGCGGACAGATGCTCGGACCATCACACGCCCAGTGTTTTCTTTTCTATGTCGTCACGAGTGTGTGAGACAAACACACATCTTTACAGGTTTGTTCTGTAACAAGAACCAAATACAAGACACAGACGTTCGAACTGCAAGATGCAACCTGTTGGAGCTAAAGGGTCAAAGGTCAGATGGTGGTTTCACTGATGCAGATGTTGAGGATTCATCCTTCTGGTTTGAGAGTTGATACCTTAAGTACTGCAGCTGTCGTCCTGAAAGCCTGTTTTAAGGTGGTTTGATTTTTGGAAGTAACACTTCTTCTACATGTTCTAGTGGTTCCTGGTTTATTGTGGGGGTTCAGTTCTGTACACTTTTTAGGATTAATATTGAAATCACGGTTGTTCATAATGACTATTTTCTGAGTCACACAACACTGAAGCCAGCATTAGTAACACAGCTTCTGCACATGAGCTGTGCAATAAAAAAAGATACATGTATTTAAAGAACTTGTGTAAATGAATCATAGACGACTCTTCCTGTCACTAATCTTTCCATCAGAAAACTCATTAATCATTATCCAATAATCCACATTGATACTGAAAGACCTTTTCTTTGTTAAATTCCACAAGAATAATTGGTAACCAGACGTCAACACTGGCTGAAACAGACCAAGCATAAAAAAGAGCTTTAGGAGACCAGTCGCCACCCTGCTGCCCCCATTCAAGCAGCACCCCCCATTCAAGCAGCACCCCCATCACCAGCAGCCCGTCGCCCACCTCCTCCTCCCACCTCCTCCTCCCACCTCCTCCTCCCACCTCCCCCTCAGGGCTCTCTCCTCCCCCTCTCTTCCACTACAATCATTTTCACAATTCATTTTATTTTTCCTTTCTGTCTCTGGCTCCGTGCTCAGCCAACCATTGAGTTTAAGACGACGGGTGCGCCATTGTTCCCCCACCTGGGTGGACCAGATTCCTAACCACACGCACACACACGCACACACACACACACACACGCACACGTACACACACGCACACACACACACACACGCACACACACACACACACACGCACTCACACTCACACACACACGTACAGCACCAGCATCTTTTCAAACTTGGGGTCAAAAACAGTTCATCTACTTCTGTGGTTGTGTTCTAGAACAAAGACAGCCATAGACTTCGTGAAGGTATGAAACTGATTATGAGTCCAGAGTCCAAAAACCAAAACAAGGCCCAAAAGTCAAGGCATGAAATGTTGTGTCTCTTTGCGACCACGCCGCTAACTTTTCAGCTAATCCGATTAGCACTGGGGGGCTGCCGGGGATTTGGCTCCCAAAGCCAACCTGGGACCATTTTTATCTGCCCCTGTTGTGACTCTATGTGGACCACGGACCACAGACACATGACCCACGATCTGCAGACCCTGATCTCGGTGTGGAGCGCAGAGATTTGTGGGTCTGCGTGGCACTGATACGGAGCTAATTCATTCATGGAAGATCAATGTAGAAGAAACATCAGAATTGTATGTTTGAATAATATTAAAGATTACAAATGACTCCCTGGGTTGTCAGCACGACTCCTTGTCTGTTTCTCTTGTGACTGGACAATGTTGTATACTTTTGATGTTCATGTATTTATTGGCTCCAAAAACATCACTTACAGGTATTTACTAAAACATCTACTCAACACACAGACACATCATCCAACCTTAGCTGCTTTACTTAATTAAATAGCATATATATATTTATAATAATTAAAAGAATAACAACACATAACCTTTCAACTTGTTGAAATAGTTAAGGAGGTATAATGTTTTTTTTTGTGAGTTTTTATACATATCATCGCAAGGCTGATTTAAAATGTACAAATCTTCGGTTTAAAAGAACATAAACACTGACATGTTTTTTTTGCCCAAATCCAGCATCTTCACTTGTACAAAGCCAGTCTCGTAAACAATCCTGAAGTGATTAAACCATCTCACATGATCTCACTCATGCTAATCTCTAGTTATTGGATTACTGTTAACGAGTCTTGATTTTAAACAACAGGTTAGTTAGTCCTAGAAACAAGTCTAAAAACACTGGAACATGAGGCTCTGACAACACAGACAATAAAGAGTTAAGCTTCTGGTCGCCGACACTAACTCAAGTGGTCACCGTCACCGGTCTCTGTTTGATGGAGGTCGTCGGCTCAGACCCTTCCTGGTGGAGCTCGGCTGCTGATAAGAGTCCAAATCACCTCTGACACGCCAAACCAACCTCATTTACCTAATCTAATCCCTGGCGTGTTTGCCCGACCGTGAAATGAGCCTCAACACTGGCGGATAATCAACGTTTCCTCCGACAAATGTTGTTACAATCGTCCATGAATAGCTAATGCAGATCTACGGAGAAATATGACAGGATCGAGCAAGTTGGATTAAAAGCCTCTCGGGAAATGAGAATCTGACGCAACGGTGGGTCTGAGCTTTTGGAAAAAGGAACCTTTAGGATCGTCAGATTGAGAAGTTTCTTCTATTTTAACATTAAAATAAAGAGAAATCAACTCAAAGAAATGGTGAATTCTTAGAAGCATCAAAACATTTCCTCATGAAGTCAGTAAAAGTGACTGAACGTTGAGAGTGTCTGAGGGTCTCAGGCAGGTCTCAGAGAGGGTCTCAGAGAGGGTCTCAGGCAGGTCTCAGAGAGGGTCTCAGAGAGGGTCTCAGGCAGGTCTCAGAGAGGGTCTCAGAGAGGGTCTCAGGCAGGTCTCAGAGAGGGTCTCAGAGAGGGTCTCAGGCGGGGTCTCAGAGAGGGTCTCAGGCAGGTCTCAGAGAGGGTCTCAGGCAGGTCTCAGAGAGGGTCTCAGAGAGGGTCTCAGAGAGGGTCTCAGGCAGGTCTCAGAGAGGGAATCAGAGAGGGTCTCAGGCAGGTCTCAGAGAGGGTCTCAGAGAGGGTCTCAGAGAGGGTCTCAGAGAGGGTCTCAGAGAGGGTCTCAGAGAGGGTCTCAGGCAGGGTAAGCGGCGTGAAAGTAGAGCATGTAAGTGTGAACGACAGGGAGGAGGAACCTGAATACATCTCTGGTGGAGCGCTGAACACCTGGGGGACGACATCAAAGAGCGATACAGTGTGAAGAGCGTCCTCATCCACTCGTCCACTCGTCCACTCGTGCTTTCAGGAGCAGCATCTGGCACAAATCTCTGCACCGCCGGCGTCACAGTTCGGACCTTCTTCTTTCAGATAAGCAAGTGCAGCAAATCTCCTCAAAGGCAGCTCTTTACGCAATTATCCTCCTTTTATGCAGGAGAGCAAAGCCCAGGTCCAGGTCAGGACCTCACAAACCACCATAGATGTTCCCGTCAACTCCCTGAGGCCCTGATGGGACCGATAGATAATCACCTTTGATCAGACAGAGAACTTTTTCATCTGGATCTCACAGATCTTTTCTGGCTCAAAATCATCCTAAAAGCTTCTCAATGGAGAGAATATGGTTAGAAAGACGGTCTTCATGCTGCTGTGAACAACTTATTGGACAGTTTTCTCATCCTTTGTCCTTTTTATCCTCATTTTTTCATGATACTATATCTAAAATACTTAACATATAGATATGCTAACATAACATATAGACATGATAACATATAGACATGTTAACATAACATATAGACATGTTAACATAACATATAGATATGCTAACATAAATTTGATATGCTAATATAACGTATAGATATGCTAACATAACTTTGATATGCTCATATAACATATAGATATGCTAACATAAATTTGATATGCTAATATAACGTATAGATATGCTAACATAACTTTGATATGCTAATATAACATATAGATATGCTAACATAACTTTGATATGCTAATATAACGTATAGATATGCTAACATAACTTTGATATGCTAATATAACGTATAGATATGCTAACATAACTTTGATATGCTAATATAACATATAGATATGCTAACATAAATTTGATATGCTAATATAACGTATAGATATGCTAACATAACTTTGATATGCTAATATAACATATAGATATGCTAACATAACTTTGATATGCTCATATAACGTATAGATATGCTAACATAACTTTGATATGCTCATATAAAATATAGATATGCTAACATAACTTTGATATGCTCATATAACATATAGATATGCTAACATAACTTTGATATGCTCATATAACATATAGATATGCTAACATAACTTTGATATGCTCATATAACGTATAGATATGCTAACATAACTTTGATATGCTCATATAACGTATAGATATGCTAACATAACTTTGATATGCTCATATAACGTATAGATATGCTAACATAACTTTGATATGCTCAAATAACTTATAGATATGCTAACATAACTTTGATATGCTCATATAACGTATAGATATGCTAACATAACCAGTTCTGCTAACATCAGCATGGAGGATTGGTACTGAAGCAGCCGATCTACAGGGAACCTAAAACATATGAAATCCTATTAAGAGCTAAGCATTCAGTTGCTTTCTGGTTTCATTTGGGTTTAGTTTTCTGTTGAAATGTTTGGATACGTTTCTCTCCATGAAATCTAACTCTGCTGAGCCGATCAGTCTCCACTTGACTCTGACTTGGATGTTGCCCTGACAGTATTTTTTGAAGCTGTCCAGCATATCTGGCTTTTGAAGAACCCATCCCTGCCGGGTTAGCATCTTCTTCTGGAGCAGCATCAATTTTTCATCATCACACCCAGTGGGCGAGACTTCATTAAAGGAGCAACATGAATGTTTTATTTATGCTGGTATCTGACGTTCAGCACTGAGAGCAGCTTGTTCCTCCCCTTCCACCTCCCATGGATGGAGCCTCCAGAGCTCCAGTGTCGCTCAGGAGCCACAGGACAGCTCATTAAAGGTCAGCAGGCTAAATACTGTGTGTACAGGAGAGGAGGCCCCGGAGCTTCAACCTCACACAACTGTTTAGGGAGAGGGTCTGACGCCAGATTGTTACGCTTTCATAATCCAATTACAATATTTGGGTTGTTGACCTGAGTCAGCTAGTGTGTATTGTCAAGAATCTGTTGATATATTACGTATCACGATGGATACAATATACACTGATAGTGTAGTAACAAGTATATATGTGTAGTATTGTCCAGTACTTGACTCTGGTGTTGTGATAGTGTAGTAACAAGTATATACGTGTAGTATTGTCCAGTACTTGACTCTGACGTGTGATAGTGTAGTAACAAGTATATACGTGTAGTATTGTCCAGTACTTGACTCTGAAGTGTGATAGTGTAGTAACAAGCATATATGTGTAGTATTGCCCAGTACTTGACTCTGACGTGTGATAGTGTAGTAACAAGTATATATGTGTAGTATTGTCCAGTACTTGACTCTGGTGTTGTGAAAGTTTAGTAACAAGTATATACATGTAGTACTGTCCATTTCTTGATTCTGGTGTTGTGATAGTGTAATAACAAGTATATATGTGTAGTATTGTCCAGTACTTGACTCTGACGTGTGATAGTGTAGTAACAAGTATATATGTGTAGTATTGTCCAGTACTTGACTCTGGTGTTGTGATAGTGTAGTAACAAGTATATACGTGTAGTATTGTCCAGTACTTGACTCTGACGTGTGATAGTGTAGTAACAAGTATATACGTGTAGTATTGTCCAGTACTTGACTCTGACGTGTGATAGTGTAGTAACAAGTATATACGTGTAGTATTGTCCAGTACTTGACTCTGAAGTGTGATAGTGTAGTAACAAGCATATATGTGTAGTATTGCCCAGTACTTGACTCTGACGTGTGATAGTGTAGTAACAAGTATATATGTGTAGTATTGTCCAGTACTTGACTCTGGTGTTGTGAAAGTTTAGTAACAAGTATATACATGTAGTACTGTCCATTTCTTGATTCTGGTGTTGTGATAGTGTAGTAACAAGTATATATGTGTAGTATTGTCCAGTACTTGACTCTGACGTGTGATAGTGTAGTAACAAGTATATATGTGTAGTATTGTCCAGTACTTGACTCTGGTGTTGTGATAGTGTAGTAACAAGTATATATGTGTAGTATTGTCCAGTACTTGACTCTGGTGTTGTGATAGTGTAGTAACAAGCATATATGTGTAGTATTGCCCAGTACTTGACTCTGGTGTTGTGATAGTGTAGTAACAAGTATATACATGTAGTACTGTCCATTTCTTGACTCTGGTGTTGTGAAAGTTTAGTAACAAGTATATATGTGTAGTATTGTCCAGTACTTGACTCTGGTGTTGTGATAGTGTAGTAACAAGTATATATTTGTAGTATTGTCCAGTACTTGACTCTGGTGTTGTGATAGTTTAGTAACAAGTATATATGTGTAGTATTGTCCAGTACTTGACTCTGGTGTTGTGATAGTGTAGTAACAAGTATATATTTGTAGTATTGTCCAGTACTTGACTCTGGTGTTTTGATAGTGTAGTAACAAGTATATATGTGTAGTATTGTCCAGTACTTGACTCTGGTGTTGTAGTATTTACAGACCACATGACTCTTGATGAAGTCTTAACTACTTTTGTTTGTTTTCACACCAAAATATGTCCAAACATCAGCTTTAAAAGCTGCTGGACTCACTGTATCCTCTCGTCCTCAGTCATCGCCGGTGTCTTATTCTTCCGAGGTAATAACTGCTGCCATCTAGAGGCAAACTGTTAGTTGTACATTTTAAGAATGTGTTGTTTAATATCGATACAGTATCATAATACAATGTATATATCAATATTTTCTTCCAGCGACCCCAGTAGTTCACGACCGCAGACGAGATAAGTCGTGATATGAATATATTTACTCTGAGGAGATGTTTTCCTCCCATGCTGTCGAGCCCTCATTTCCCTGATGAATTATTGAGAGTAAATATTTCTTTCTAAGTGAAAAAAAACTACTGACATGAAGGTTAAACGATCGACATCAGATATGAACGTCACGCCAATGAGCAAAACAAGCGCACCCTCGTAAACCAGAAACCCTCCAGACCTGAGTCCACTTCTGTTCGGTTTCCATTCCAAACACTAATCATGGTTTAATGACGTAATTAGATTTCCTTCCACTGAACAGATTTAGCCAATTTTGGTCAACAAATGAACCTCGAGTTCGGAACCAGCTCTAACCTACAAAAGCGTTGTATAAATAAAGATGTGCGAGGATTCGAGCGCAAACATCGACCACAGGGGTCATGTGATGACGTCGGTGCATCCAGATCTTCTATATTAAAATGTGTGAGAGACACGCCGTGGATGTGAGACACCAGGACTCGGTTGTTATGCCGTCACTATAAATAGAAGAACCTTTTTTTTCCCAATCAAACCTGTGACGACAGCGGACCGACTCGCTGCTGGACTCCAACAAAGAGCTTATTGTGCCGACAGAGGTGGACATCATCGCAGCATCACTGAGGCTTCAGACCAGCAGAGAGAATATCATTGTAAGGCCTTTAATATTTCATGTTTTAGGATCTTTACGTCGGCTTTTAACACGACGTAGACCAGCTGAGGTTCGACGGTTTAAGTTCCATTACTCTTGATTGAAAGTCTTCTATGAAGTGATAAGATCATGACTTGATAGTATTTTTGGGGATTAGCGGTCTGTTAAAAAACCTTATTTCAATATCAAAAAGTTTTCACTGAAATGTTCATAAAGCGACAACAAAAGATTCATTTGGGTTGTGTTTACTCGTATGGCTTCTAACCGCTGCTGCTCAGGCAGTGAAGTTTGTTAAAAAACGATGAAAACACGTCGTCACATATAAAAAAAAGTAACTCCTGTGACAACATGTGTAGTGCTTGATCCTGAGATAAGAGTTCGGGCGACTCAAGGTGAAGGTTTGATGCCAAAGCTACATTTTTCTGCCGTGAGCGAACACAAGCCTAGAATCATGAGCGGTTTTATTGATTTTACAGTGAGGTATTATTGATTTTACGGTGGAGGTTTGCACTCCCTCAACACTTTTCTAGTTAGGTTTTAACCGTGAGCTACTTTTCTTTTGTCACCTCCAACTGCAAGACGAACAAACATCGAGGAGAACGGTAAAGATGAAGAAAATGAGGAAACTCTTTGCGATCTTGCCTCATGAACATTGAATCTAATGAGCAGTAAATATGACACTTCTGTGGAGAGCCAGACGTGTTTTGTGCGTCAGTATCAGCAGCGTTCAAGCAGCTCCACACAAAGACCTGCCTGTGCACTTGTCTTTCATCCCGTCCTGTCAGGAGGGAGTTGTCGGTCAAATGTGCCACACCTAATTCACCAGGATCAAAATGGCGAGACCACAGCTCCTCCAAAATCCCCCACAGAGAAGCCTAATGCGCTCAAAGAGAATAGTGGAGTGATCACAGGTGCACCGCTGTGTTAATGAGCAGGACCGGCTACTGCCCGGCAACTGGCGCTTCAAAACAAACGCACAACTGCGAGGTTCAAACGCACAACTGAATAATGAGCTCGGTGCCCGAACAAGACCGAACCCTGAAGAAGCTTCTCATTGCTGACAAAAAAACATTGTTTAATGCTGAGTGAGTGTAGGAGTCGTTATCTTATGTGTAACAATGGTCTTTGTCGAGAGGAAACACACAACATATGTAAGTAAGTAAGTAATTTGTATTTATATAGCGCTTTTCTAGCCCAGGGTCACAAAGCGCTTAAACAATCAAAACAATACTCATAAAATATATACTTTAAAGGTCAAGATAATACTGATAACAAAGGGGTTGCAGAAAATCAAGGGAAAGCCTGAACAAATAAAAAGGTTTTAAGATGTTTCTTAAAGGAGTCAGTAGATCATCAAATGAACACGACAAATGTATTTATCTCCTACTTCAAAGTTGATGCTTACATTTGTTGTAAAGTTATTATCTGTAGATTTAAAGTGTCTGTGAACATAAAGACTGAGGACAAAGAGACGCACAGAACAGGAAGGTCGGCGGATCTTTTTGTGTGTTCCTGAAAGTGTGTGATTCCCATCAGAGCCAAAAAAAACCTGAGCTGGAGTTGCCGGGGAAACCTCAAGACACAGGAAATAAAGGAAGGAGTCAAGATTCGGTACGAGATAATCCCTCTGCACATCAATGTTTTGTCTGGTTAATAAGTAGAAGGTTTGTTTGGGCAGCTTTGAAGCGGCCGTACAGCTGGATGACGAACAACTATTTGCAGTCAGGCGGCCGGAACAGTGGCAGGTCGGGGGGAGGAACCTCCGACAATAAAACAAGGAGGATGTTTCTTATCCTGCAGGAGCGACGGCCTTCCAGTGATTACAGCTCAGGAACGTCTCACCAGTTAACTCGAGCTTTACTGGTTCTGGTTTGTTTACTGTTGAACCTGCTTCCGAAAATCGTATCAATCTTTACACTCTTTTTCCTCGAAACTCTAAACATGACCCGAGGAAACCAGATTATGTTAAAGCATGTCCTCGTGTGGATCCTTGGAGGGTCTCACTTATCTGTGTGAAGTCTTCAGGGTCACCTGAGGGCGCTCGCTCTGCTCCCGGAGTTCAAAGACGTGGATGCTGGTTAATTGATTTCAAAGACGCACAGGAAGGAAGCCAAACCCACGCTTACAGCGGTTCCTCAGAGGTCACCTGGAACCTCGTGAGAATCCTCCACACCATCAACACTCTTGAGCCGTGAGGTTTCACACAAACCAACAATGTGGATCACGTCAGATGTAAAGATGCCCTCAGGTTGTTCAGGCTCTAAATATTAATATATATAAATATTATTATGTCAAAACTCAGATTTCCAGCTGGTCTTAACATCCTGCGTCTGACTGACGGAACACCTTCAGCTTCTATCCTCGTGATGACACTGAACTCTACATCCTGAGTCTTGCTGATAACCTGGGCTGATGTTGGCATGTAAACACTCGCCGCACAGTATCGACACGGCCGACGGATCTTAAAAACCCACTTATTTTCACAACAAACTTGTCCTGTATTTCACGTCAAAACACGGTCCAAATACTTTCCCCCGGAGACGAAGTCATTTCCACACACAAAGATGCATCTGTGTCCCGGACTGAGCGGCTCGACGCCTCCGTCTTATCTTGATCTGCAGCCTGGGAGACTCGGGTTCTCAGGGACCGGCAGACAATATCCACGACTTGTTTTATTCACTGACGCTTGCCAAGACCTTGAGCCGAGCCTGTGGTTTTGACTGGCTTCCCAGTGGTCCGGTGGCACTGTGTCCCGCTGGGCCTGCTGGATAAAGGAGGTGGGGGTACACGTTGACACAAGCAGCTGGCCACAATGGGAACGTGGCCCCCATTCCCATAGTCTGGAAGCGGCGGGGAGGGCCTGGCGACACCTGTGGGCTGAACGTTTGTCCAAGGTTTTTCTGGAAGAAGCAGTAGCACAGGAGGAGGGCCAGCAGCGGTATGTGGGTGTAAGTGGGCGGGTGATGGGGGGACGGTATCACGCGACCACACACAATGAAATTTCAACGGCACCTGTGCCAAGTCAAAGCCTCAAATCCCTGTGACTTCTGTACTTGAGGCTCACACCCTCTATCAACCTGGGATCTCAATCCCGGAGCCTCTGTCGTGACAGAAGATGTCGTCTGAGTGACGATGGTGGTTCTGAACCAACACTGAGGCGTCTCCACTTCAGCACGTTCTCTCACGGCATAGCTTAGCGTTTACACGTTAGATTCAGTTATACGTGTTTGTGTGTTACTGATACTCTGGCGTGAACCCACTCATACTAACCTTGTACACCTTCTTGGGTTTTAGACGCCTGGTGTAAATATTGAGATACAAATTCCTTTTGTCCAACAACAACCATAACATTCCATAAAGAAACTTCTCACAACTGATGGTACAACTGTTACAAACGAGTAGCGTGACCCCGATTACCCCTAACATGAGTTAGTAGGTGATCAGCAGAACCTGATTCTCAGAGAAAGAACTCTTAGAGTCAACATTAAAGCTGCGCCTCACGCCATGTCCACTGTGCCAGCGAGCTGTGCGGGAACACGATGGACGGACGCTCAGTATTTCAGTGATGCTTCTTCAACGAGAGGAATGAGGAAGATGATGTTTGTTTTTCTGATGCGGTCTTGTCTGACCCAGATGTTTCGCCGGGCTCTTATTTAAAGTCAAGCAACATGGGACCTGAACCACTTATGGTTCTCGACCACAGAAAGCCTCGGGAAGACAAGAGAGAGTCTGAGAAACACTGGAAGAAAATGTGAGTCGCTTTACCGCATAATTACGAAAGACTGTTTAGTCAGAAGGTAAGACTTTCGAGAATTTCTTAGTCATGACAGGAACAACAAGATCGGCAATGCTTTGGGGGAATATATGCTTCTAAATCAGTTTTCAGCAAGAAAAACCCACAGATTCTTCTCGGTAACTAAAACTGAACTACTCTGCTTCGACCCTCATTTATTGTTTCTTTTCCTAAATGAGAACGAGTTCTATCGGTTTGTATCCATGACAGTTCGATCCAAAGAAAACTGTTGCCTATTCATGACTAATAAAGGTGCTGCTGTGTAAAAAGATGTTTCTGCTGAAACAAGCATGAATGAAGACGGACTGACAGGCCAGCTCAGGAAAACTCTCCGCCTACAACCGTCTCTTTGATTAGGCGGTTGATCTTTTAACAGCCTCCAATATCAGGGCTGCAGGAGTGCAGAGGATTTGATATTTAAGCATCTCTTTATCCACTACCTTTTGAAATGTCAAGTTCAAAGATCTGGTTTGAACCGCCTTGATCTCTGAGCTCAGACGACCTGCTGCATTAGCGTCATCTCTGGAGGAAGCTTTGAGGAGAGTCTTGGATTGTTATTAACGTTGATGATGTTAACTCTGAACACTCTTTGATGTCTGGTTGCGAGCCACGACGTTCTCTCACGGAAATCACAGAAGTATCTTTGGTTGAGGAAAATGAGGGATTTCTTGTCGCGTTGATTACTTTAATTAAATTAGCCATTAGTCGTCAGAGAGTCATCCTGGAGCCAGAGGAGCTTCCATGCAGCTCGTCCATCACAATTATGTCTCCTTGTTGTACTGTAGGATTTAGCTTTCACATAGAAGTATAATTTCATTCTACTGTACAAGGTTTTGCTCTTGAACATCGTTAAAGTTCACTGCAGAGGTGTTCATGGTTCCAAACTTCAGAAGAGTTTATAATGCATCATAGAAGCATGACTGTGTCCTGCTAGAGGAACATCTAACTCTTTTATAACACAGGGTCCAAGGAGAGTCCAGAGTACGTTCAAGAAGAAACTGAATTCACTTTTAAAAAGCAACTCCTACGAAAGAACATTCAACCATGTTATGAAATATCAACACATGTCCTCATGTTAACTTCCTGTAGGTCAAAATAATGTTATTGATACATGGTTTCATTTTAATTCTCTCCATCCAAGCCAGAGCCGTTATAGTTCATCAATCAGTGAATTGATCAGATGTGTGATTACATTTTTACACACAAAAACAATACAAAAAAACCCAAAGAAAAACAACTAACACCAATACATACAATGACGGGCCATAAAAAAAATCAGCACTTGGATAAAACTTTATTAACACTTCACAAGTTGCCACACTGGGTCTGTTCACACTATGTGTACAGAGTTAGTCGACTGACTACTAGTTATGCTGATATACCAGGTTATTCCATCGATGGATGTTTTTTTCCCACCACCACAGAATCCAACCCTGAACCCTTGAGAGAACATTTGGTAACTGCTGAAGAAGCTGCCAGTAAAATATTAATGCAACATTGGATGGAAAATGAAAAGATCTTGTAATCAATGCTAACAAACAGTCCAGTGAAATTATACAGTGTGTGACCTATTTTATGTATTATTTTGTTGGCACCGTCTTCGAGACAGTGAGCGAGACCCACAATCTACTGGAACTCTAGATGTAGTTCAATGTTTTCCCTGCAGTGGTCAGCAGTTTTCATGTGATCACCACCATCACTGACCTTGAGATGGATCTAAACTGACCAAGAGATGTTTCTCCCAAAACACCATCGATATGATCAAAACTTCAGTCTTGAAGGCGCTCGTGGGTTTGGCGCAGAAGGATATTTCTCTCTCTGGATCCTGAAATAGCGACCAGTGTTGTATTAACCTCACAACACCAGTGATAAGATTTCACAAGAGTGAATAAGAAAAACTCCCTGCTGAGATTAGCGAGGAATTTGAACCTATAAAGTTTCAACTGTCAGGAAGACGGACGTTCATGACGAGTCGTTATCATATAAAGACCTTAATATTTTCATAAGTCATTCCTTGCTTTTGTGAAGCTCTGAGTCTCAAAAGTGACTCGTGATGGAAAACGTGGCTGTTGAGACACAAACACTAATGCATTTAAACACTGTGACTTGTTATTGTTCTTACTATAGATGATTATAGACGATTGATTGACTACTGTTGGTGTTTAAACTGTGACCATAAGGTACTTATAGAATGAAAACCAAATGAATATTCTCAAATCACTTGTTCAGTTTTATATAATGTATGTACATCTGAGTCATTTTCTCAGATATTATAAAATGTAAAATATGTATTTGAGGGGTTTATAGCACTAAATCAACCAGCCCTAACAGATAACTATTCATAATAAACCTTGTGGTAAAATGTTTCAGAGATGAGCCAAAAATATATTTAATCCCAACTAGACCACACTAACAGATGCTAAGTTTAAAAGCAACTTCCTGTTGACGACAGATCCTGGTCTAATTCCCCGATCATTTGTTCGTTTCCTTCCTCGATGTCTTCCACAAGCAAGCGGTTGTTGTCGGGCCTGTCGATACCAGTGTTCCTGCCTCCACTGAGCAGCAGATGCCAACCTGGCTGGAGGTGGAGGAAGCCCACGGTGGCGTGACTTCTACGACGCTTCGGGGGGTTTCGCATAATCACAGGTTTGCTGCTCGTCAGCATTACGAGGCGTTTTGTTGGTTTAAACGACGTCGTTCGTCTGTTTTTAAAAGAAGATTGTAAAAGAATACGGATGGTTCGAACTCAACTTAAAGTGGCATCTCTTCATGAAACGTGGCTCTGTGTGGGGTCTGTTCTGTCAATATAAACACAGGTCACAGCATATGTTGTCGCTGAAACACTAATCCACCTCCACTGGTGCCTCTTAGTTCCACTGATACCATAATCAACACTGGCGTTTACACAGGATGAGCTGCTGTTTATGTGAGTTAGTGCTGATTGTTCCTACATTATTATGCAGGAATGATCTTATTCACGTATGAACAATGTTTCATATGAAACTAAAATACAAGTGTCGTTCTTGAAACGACCGAGAAGCAAGGATTCAAACAGTAGCACAAAGGAAGTCTGTAAAATGATCACATGACAACGAGGCCTTCACATAATGTAGATACAAATCTTATAGGGTGAAGAAAGGTGACGAGTTCATTGTTTTATGGAGCAGGCAAGTCAAACTAAACTAAACTACAACTAAACCCATGCAAAAGGGGCCAGAAATGCAAACTCAGACCTCAATTGATATTATCACATCAGTTACTGGCATTCTTTGATAGAAGGAAATCTAAACTCGAAGTGATCTCAGTCTGTCTTGTGGTTAACCTGAAGAAAAATAAACCTTCACTTCTGACTCAATACTGAGTCCTTTTTGATTCATATCTTCATATATCTGTTCATATATTGCAAGTACATTTACTCAAACTGCATTTTACCCGATTTCAATTTTAGAAAAGTCGTACTATTTCTTTGAAACCATCAAGATGGCTGATGATATAACGTCTGATGCTTTTCAAACTCATTTTGAATTTCATTCCAGCCTTGAGTTCGATCCTGTGTCGCAGGAAAACTGCAGCGACTTCATCTCAGTTCCTTGAGACCGTAAACACGACTGCATCATCTCACCAGCTCAGATGATCAACCGACATTTGCGTCCACCTTCAGGGAAACTTCTGATGAACCAAAAACCAACTGAGATAGAAGAACTAATATCCTTGAGCTTAAAGTCAAGACAACCTGCACAGGCCTCAGAGATCATTCCTGACCTGAATCTTCATTTCCTGCACCAGTAAAGTACGACGCCACAACAACAGTACGCTTTTTAAAGGACCATTAACAGGTTTAACCAAATCCTTCACTCTTTCATCAAAGGAGAAAATAAGCCGTTGCCCTATTTACTCCCGTCTGCTGCGAACCCCTCGATATGATGATGCAACACAAGAACATTCATGAATATATACGGTGGAGCTTGTTTGCTTTTGATGATGCAACGTGTGTTCAAAAAGAGATGTGCAATATTTAGACTTTTTTTTTTTCAACAATACATCATTATTTATGACGTCTTGAATTATCTACACAGGTTCCATCTTTGATATAAAAAGGAATAACGTTAATAGTCTGTTTAGTTTGAATTAATTATGGATTTAAATGTTCATTATTCTGAACTCCCATTTGTCAACACACTCCTGATGCTAATAAACCTTCATCTGTCGGAGATGATGGTTTAAAGTTTGAAGCGTTGACTTGTTTTAATTCTTAAATGATGGTCCCTGCAGGGCAGATTCCACAGACTCAACTGGAGCTGCTCGCCGTCTCGTGTTACGTCTTTCATCCGCTCGTCTTCAAAAGACACCGCTCGTGTCTGGCGGCCAATAAGTTGCACCAAAAAGGCAAACTCGGCACTGTTGCTCCTGAATAAATCCTGTCTTTGCGTCAGATCCTTATCTGGGAACAAAGCCTGCTATCATGTTCCATGTCAAGAGATGTGACACCTGCCCACCGAGCCAAGGATGTGTCGGTGCGTGGAGCAACATCTTCTTCAAGAAAACTGTTATATTCCAATAATGGCTGTTGAAACTCAGTCTTAGTCTTTATGTCAAGTTTTGGACCAGATCATAGTCCAACAAACCACTATGTTATGTTATTATCCTTGTGTTTGTCCATCTGACTGTTGCTGAAACTGAAGAATGGATTTCAACAAATGTTCAAGGAAAGTGAAAAACAATTGGATTCAATTACATTTTAATGTAGAGTTCATTCACTTTTACGGGTATTTACTAATCCTTGCTTGCTTTGCTCCTCGCTAACAGGAAAAATATTACATGAATATTATAAAAAGATAATATTCTGTAAGATAAACCAAGATAGATGTGACGGATTATAGAATCCCTAGATAAACTAGAATAAACTTGAATAAACTTGAATAAACGCTGCTGAGCTATTGTTATTCTTTTCATCCCGGCTTGAGTCCAGGAATATACTCTTTATGGTCATGGTTGTTGTTTAACTGTTGTTTCAAGCTCATGTCTCTCAGTTTTTCTAATCGTATCCTGTCTCCAATACTTCAAATACTTTTACATTTCAACAGAAAATACACATTTTTTCATGTTCTATGAAGGTGTTTATGAACATATGTGGATGTAAATGTTTACATTTCTTGTCATTGTTATGTCTTTTTGGGCATTTGTGTTATTGTTGTGTGGATATAATAATAAACATGGATTTTAGTCAAAATAAATGTCTTTTTTTCCATAATGTTTTCTAATAAATCAGTCAAATTCCTGTGAATGAAAGTTCAACAAGCAATTTCCTGAGTGGAGGAGAAACGCAGCAGGTCATTATTAAAGTCACTGTCTCTCGCCGACGGGACACTTCAGAGGAACGACCAGACTGGAAATAATGTCAATGAATTCTCGTGTCCGATCAACAGTTGCGGTTGGAATTCCTCCAGCGGCTCGTTTTCCGCCTCTTGTACGACTCCTTAGAGACACTTAGACAAAGATCTCTCTCGGGGACGCAGCCAAACAAATGCCCTGCAACCACTAAGTGACTCTGACAAGCAGATAAAAATAATTAGTGGCTGAAACAACAGATCGGGGGGAGAAGAGATGATATCTGAAGATCTGGACCGATGGTTGACCCGCGGGAGCGTCGCCGACACAACACTCTCCGTTTGTAAAACGGAATTTATGTGAAATTTACAGCCGTATAATTGCACATCGTATTTCTTCTGCTGGATGATGACATCTTTTATGAAGACCAACAGTTCACAAACAGCTTTAAACACAGACAGTAGTCACACCATAACTGCAGTTGTCGGCTCAGCTCCTGAGGATCTCGTGCACGGAGACGCAACAACGCGCCCAGATGTACGGCGTCTCCCCGGCGTGGCTCAGCCCATTAGCACCAGTCACTAACAGCACGGAGGATGCTTTGGTTAGCCTCGGGGTCGTCATGAATATTCACGAGCACATGTAGCTGCTGTACGCACACTTGTCTTCTCGCCATCAAAGTCGGCCAAGTTGAAGCCGCTTCATTTTCATTCGCCGACAGATGCCAGGGTACACGGGGGTGACGGGAGACTGGTGGGCGGAGAGCCAAACTGGTTTTCGCAAAGTTCTCTTGCAGTATTTGTGTAGATAACAATGTTTTTCAAACACACAACTGAAAGGTAATGGTTGGCACTATTGGAACACAATTAGTAACATGTGGTGTCAGAAAAATTGACATATACATCTATATTTTTTCACGTTAAAGTATCGATATTCCACTTATATCGAGTGTTTTTATTTTAAATGAACATGATAATGTTCTCGCCGTTTGTTAGTTTTTGTGTTGCAATTAATCTTCCGTTATTACATCCTTATTACATGCAGGAAGAAGAATAAAATCAGTTCTGTTCATTCAAAAGAGAGTCAAACATCAGAGTCAAGACATCACTTAAATTTAGCGATTACTTCTGAATATTATTCAACTATCAAAATATATCCAATCTTACCGTGAGCTGTTCACTGCACTGGCCAAAGAACACCTTCTGGGCTCATTTGTAAAAGATTTTGACATTTTTGGGACAAACTGAACTTATTAGAGTAATGATGGCAACTCTCTGTACTTATGACTATAAGATTGACCAATAAGTCTGTATCAACCTGAATTCCAATTTTCTTTCTATTTCAAAACACAACTAATGGTCTAAACCGCATTATTAAGGCAAGAATAATCCACTAAGTTACCATGAAAAGACTCGGGCGTGAATTAAAAACCATTTCAGGTGACTATATTTTGAATGAAGAAAGTTTTGTCAGAGATACAGGTCCCTACTTTAAGAAACTAGAATATAAGACATGTTTTCAGTTATTAGTTCATAATTCTGCACGTGTTTATTCCTAGTTTTAATGCCTTCAGTGAGAATCAATGGTGTAAATAATCATTGAATTGAATGACAAGGTGTGTCCAAACTTTTGGCCTGTACTGTTTATCTATAGAATCGTATCTTATTAAAATATATAATAAAGATGCTGTTGTATCGTGAGCTGAATATACCATATGTTACGGTGAGATCAGTGTATGGCTACAGCATTAATGTGATGAAGACTCAGTAATTATATGAGAGTTTCTTGAGATATAAACACGACCCCCCTTCTTCCTCAAACCCAGGAAAAACTTGAATTTCCGACTTGTTATCTGCCATGATATCACCTGGAAACCTAATCCCCACGATGAGCTGAATGGTAAGTATTTCTGGCAGCTTCTTGACCTTCTCCAGGTGAAGCCGGACGCACCGCCGGGCCTGACAGTTTGACACGACAAAAGATATCAGGGGATTTGGCATTCCTGGGGACAATGACGGGCTCTGAGGCCATGCCTTAAGCAAACAACAAAGACAAGTCGGTTGCATCTCCATTGTTGTCGGATGAAACGGATCTCATATCAATTACCAAGACGTGTCTGCGAGACACAACCGATGACAGAGTCCAGCGTCAGGTTTCACGCAGGAAGAAATCCCCTCAGGATTGGAAGAAAAATCTGGTGTTTTCTCTCGACGGCAGTCGGGGGATCATCCTTCAGCCTGTTATTACAAGTAATAACTCAACTGTGTCCTTGATTAATGGCTGTTAATTATGCTGCTGAGGGTTTCCAGGCGTGGAGTGACTCGACGTGAAACAGTTGAGAAGAATGGAGGTGAAGTCAGGCTGCAGATGACCCCAGAAACATCATTGATGGAGATATTATAACAACATTAACTACTTGAGTGTTTGACTGTTTAGTTTTTCCACTAATGAAACTAATGAAATCTGCTCATCAAGAACATTATTAATCATAAGAAAAACAGCTTAAAGGCAAATTGTATGTCAGCCTGAAGAACTGGTGTAAATTAAGAAATGGTTCCAAATGTTTTCCAAGGTTGACTCATCCTGAACTTGATGGTCAAGTTAACATGAACCTTCAACGACACAACATTATTAAGTGATTGTAGGCAACAATTGTAAAGGGTTCCCTTCCTTGTCTTGTAAAAAGTTGTGCAACGATTATGTTTTCCTAACCTCCGGGTATAAATCTCCACTTTCCACCTGAGAAGACAGGAAGGTCTTATTTTAAAGGAGATAATATATGATCCAGGTCTGACCTGGAGGCGATGGCTCTTATCTATGGAAGTACACACATGAACCAAGCATTCCTCCACAAGTAAAACTTATTCTTTGACGTGACCTCAGTAGACACGACCTAATAAACACTATAAGAATCAACACAACGATTCCCAACCCTAGTCAGCTGTCAGTCGGTGGGAAGTGTTCGGCAGAAATCTAACTTTAGGTTTGAAAATCTGTCGCGGATCCGCCCTTTAACAAGTTAATTCCACCTCTAATCCGATTCTGCAGTTTGTCCAGTGGTGAGTAAATATTCCCAGGCTCTGACTCAAAAATGTGTATAGGGGGCATGAGAGAGGTGTATGTGACGACAGAGACTTGGGGGGGAAAAAGGCGCGAAGGTGGTATTTGGTTTCACCGTAACGTGATCCCAGGACTCCAAAAGCCCAGATTATTCCCCCTCACCACTGAAAAGTGTCCTGTGCGATGGATGGAGCGTCAGATGTGCGCAGCTGCTGCTTAATCTCTGTTTGCAGACCGTAGACGTATGGAAGTGGGAAGAAAAGGAAGTGGTGGCGACTCAACGTTGGGGGTACTCAGGGGGGTTTTGTCTCTCACACTGGCAGGGATGGGACCGATGCCAAGTCTTGGGTACTGGCCCAAGAGAGTACCATGTGTCCCACAGATGGACCCTGAAATTATGAAGGGGTTGTCATGTGCAGATGGCGGATTCTGCCTGTTTAGAGAGAAAGTGTCATGTGATGAATATAAGATTTTATAAACGTGGGTTTGATTAAATGAACGATATAAAATACTGCATCATGGTTGAATACACATTGAATACAGCAGAACATATGAATTAAGTACTGGTACTAGTTTCCATGCGGGGGTGTTGGAGCACCTCGGGGTCAAATGACTTGCTGAAGGACAAGTTGACACTTTTTGGAAGAGCCTGGGATTCACGCGACGACCTTATGGTAACTTGACGGTCGATGTATCTCAAACAAAGACATGAGCAGAAATGTGGTTTCAAACTAATTAGATTAGCACTTGATGACAATACATATTCTCAAATCCTCACATTCTGATTATAAAAGCCGTTTTAAAAACGACGCAGCTTCCTTCAGTCGCCCCAAAGTATCAGAAAGTAAAACAAGAACGTTCACTTATTTGATTCTCTTTGGTACATCTATTTGTCTATCTATATTTAAGTTCCTTCATGGTAATGATGGTGTTTATGGAACACGTCTCAGGAATGCTTCCTTTTGTGGAAACGCTCGTCAAAGGGCAGCAGATGCAGGAGGGAGTGGTCGTGATGGAAGTGACCCCCAAACATAGCTGACATTGTATTGATATACTGAACGTAGATTTCATTATTACTCCTAAAACTCAAATAAGAGCTGTTTTAGTTGCTCAATTCTATCCATTCAAACACTAGTATTCATTAATAGTAATATTTCCTGTTAGTGGACAATGTTATTGTGGCAGCAAACAAAAGAACATGGTCTGAAGTGTAACTTACTTTGTCCGAGTCATGTGTATAAGAGGAGGCTCTGCTTCACGTCTCTGGCAGATGAACCATCACTAAATAAGGTCTAACAGAATAAGGCCGTTGTTATGAGTATTAATGAGGGAAACTGACAGTGTCTTTGTATAATACACGCCGTCAATAAAGCCCAGAAGACCGAGTCTCTGCTGACATCGAGCTGTCTACATTGTATTTACATGTTCAGGGTTGATTGACAGGAGTGAAGACGTGTTAAGAGCGTCTGAGCTGGTGCAGACAGTTGAGACCACCAAGGACCTGTAACGTCTTCTTCAGGGGATTCTCCGTCCACGACCTCCAAAGGGCCCTCGAGCTGCACCGAGATCATGTGTCGCTCCTCGTCTCTATCTCTTGGGGGACGTCAGCAAACAACTGCTTCCCACTGACAAGTCTCGCTCTCATCAACCCCCTGAACACCCCTCACGGACCCCGGCCCAAGAATTTACATATCAACATTTCTTTCATTGGCGCTGAGGGTGGGGAAGAACTCGGAGAATGAACTTGTCTATTTCGAGTCCGACATGCCGGACAAAGGATGGGCCGTTGTTGACGAGCGTTTTTAAAGATTCCACCATTTAAACCTTTAATGAATCCATAGAGTCGCGTCACAGTGAACTGCTCTCGGAGCATCTGTTGGAGCTGATGCTGATTTATTCTAGTGCAGCTATTTATCAGCAGCAGACTCCGGTGGAGATTTGTCATGTTGTACCTTCAGCACTGACAGGGCTTGAAAAAACAAATAAGAGGATGTTCATACAAGTGTGTCCAGATGTTCGTCGGATCTGTCAACGAGGCTCGAGGGGAGTTGAATAAAAAGGTTGAATAAAAAGGCATCTTAATCATTAAACTAAAGACCAGAAAAAGACTCTTCATTTTTGTTATTCAACAACGACTAAAATAATTTCTAAACTATTAAATATCAATGAATTTGCACTTTTTCACTTGTTGTCTCTGGTTTCTTGGAAGAAACAGTATTAACAAAACTTAATGGTACTTTTATGTATGTGACTTGATCGTTACCCAGTCATTCTTAAAATATAGTGCAGGCGCCTGAAATTATGAAGAAACCTGAACAATCCTCCGTACCAGGGCTGGGTATCGAACCTTCGTTACGGAAACGTTAAGGTAGTATTAGTAGAAGTTTTTTTTACCCATGATTGATCAAACAAATGTCTGGGTATTTCTGTAAATAAAACAAATAAGTGAAAAAAGCAGTGACCACCAGATTGATTTATCACTTTTTAGCAATTGTTATTATTCGTTATTGATTTCTTTCCGTAAGAAAACAGCTTGAAGAGGACATTAACCAAAGCTGAAAAAATTAAACTTAAGATATGTACTATTGGTATCGAAATGAATGTATGATAGGTAGGATGACCAACAAAATGATAAGGAAGGTGTCATTTTTGAACTCAGGTAATCTACTTGTTTAGCCTTAAAAGCTAATATGATTTTAAGAAGAGTTGATTTAGATATTCATTGTCTACCATAAAAACATGATTTCACTTGGGATACTACAACTGTATCAAAGTATATTTAATTAATGTAGCAAAGGTGTTCAACAATAGTATCAGCCTGACCAACACCGTGCTGGAGCTTTAACATGTAAGAGTATATTTTTTGTTTAATTAGAAATCTTCGAAGAAGACCACCCAATGTGATGTACGTAAATATATATTATGATTTATGCTCGAAATTATCAGATTACTTTGACACTGATAAGAACTAACACTATCTGCAGCACAAAACAAGTGGTAGATCCAATGTGCGGCCCAAAAGAAGCATAAATACATAGTACACAGTTACATAATACATAGTACTCATCAAACCTTCATGAAAACTACGGAAATATTATTTTCCCCCAAAAAATAAACCCAGGAGCCTTTTCCAGAATGAAAACAAGCCTAAACGTGGGGCAGAAGATCGTGTTCCTGATCTTCAACAACAGTGTGTGATAAGAACTCTTCAGGGTTAGTAGCTACATTCCTTTCCTTGATTGGATTTGTCTCGTCTCTGACTCCCACAGCGAGTCCACACCACTGTGAACATCCACTGGAAATCTATTTCTTTCTATAAACTGAGCGGCTCCAACTGCACAGACCATCTCAACTAAAAACTAAAACAGTGTGGTCGATAGAGAAGCCACGGGAGAAACTCCCTCCCGGGAGTGCAGGGATCAGACTTCAGAAGCAGCTGCTGGATCTAACATCTCCAGCTTCAACCCCATGACTGCACACATGCGAGACCCTTGAAAACACTTCAGTTTAGGCTTAAGGCAGCGTGTCAGCTCTTCTGCTGCCAGCGCCACAGCTTTGATTTTCCAAAAAACATGCCTTGGATCTTCTTTTAAAGCACACAACAAAAGAAGCATGTAGATGCAAACAAACTGGATTTTTGGTGTTGACTTGTATCTGCACACTTGACAGCAACTAAACATCAAATAGAATAAAAGAGTATTTGCTTTAGGTCCTGTCACTCATGGTTCTGGAGGAAAACAACAAAAGCAAACTTGGTTACTCGACTGAAGCGTGAAACACCTCGCTTTTTTTTTAATTTGCTTTCTTATCTAAAGTTACATTTGTTTAAAATACATTGTTTTTATCAAACTCACGTTGATCACATTCAAATATCAACGTGTGTAATGTATGTCAGACGCAAAAACATGCCTCACGATTCCTCAAATTCTAATGACAAGGTAGATAATACAACATATTATACTCACAAAGATCGTAGTTGTTTAAGAAACCTGTAGGCTTACTTTACCGTCCTAGTAAATACAAAGATACCTTGAGATTCTAATGCCTTATTCATTGTTTTATTTTGTATAGTTAAACCAAACATTACCAGCTAGTACAGGACTTTAAATGTATGATCATGTGTTATTGTTCTTCTTGTTGTTTTACAAACATAATCAGTATGTTTTATTACTTACTTTAATTATACACATTTGTCATTTTATCTGACACCAGAGCCACAACAGTAGCTGTGCTGAAAGAACCCAAAACAGTTGAACATTTGTAGAAAAAACGTTGAATACCTTCAGCAGGTTGTTGAGTAAAGACTCTATTTAATGTATCTTTCATTGTGCTACAGGATTCAGTTTTTGACAGGCAGGAAACCACCAATGTATGTTTAACACATCAGTCACTGTGACTCCACTGACAACACAACAGGCTTCAAGACACCAACATGGAGTCAAGACTCTGCATGTTTCTCTCCATTAAAATGTTATTTTTAGTTGAAATGTTTGAAGCCTCGCACGACTTTTGACGTGTGTCACTACATTAAAAGACACTCAAAGACTTTTTTGACCCAAACCGAGCTTTTTTTATTGACCATAACCGTTTTTTACGACTCCGGCAGCATCTGTTTTATAAATCAACGGTGGACGTCCAGCTCACTCTGCTGCTCTCATTACACAAATGTGAGCCAAACAACTGAAACGTTCTGTCATGAATCAGCTAATCGGAGAAGATAGAAAGCGCTGATGTCATCAGGTCGGATCTTATCTTAAATATACCTTCGACTGAGACGGCGTTACAATACCACGGGGATCAAACGGCGCACTCTCTTTAATGAAAACAATGAGCCACTACATTAGATTACATGGCTGTCGGAGCCAGCGATCACTCAAGATAATCCCACACCAGCAACTGCTGCCAACAGCTGCACGCTTCCTGCCGCGGGCGGACGAACCTTCCGAGGCACGAAGACCCTCCGCGGCACGAAGACCCTCCGCGGCACGAAGACCCTCTGAGGCACGAAGACCCTCCGCGGCACGAAGACCCTCCGAGGCACGAAGACCCTCTGAGGCACGAAGACCCTCCGCGGCACGAAGACCCTCCGAGGCACGAAGACCCTCTGAGGCACGAAGACCCTCCGCGGCACGAAGACCCTCCGCGGCACGAAGACCCTCTGAGGCACGAAGACCCTCCGCGGCACGAAGACCCTCCGAGGCACGAAGACCCTCTGAGGCACGAAGACCCTCCGCGGCACGAAGACCCTCCGAGGCACGAAGACCCTCTGAGGCACGAAGACCCTCCGCGGCACGAAGACCCTCCGCGGCACGAAGACCCTCCGAGGCATGAAGACCCTCCGCGGCACGAAGACCCTCCGCGGCACGAAGACCCTCCGCGGCACGAAGACCCTCCGAGGCACGAAGACCCTCCGAGGCACGAAGACCCTCCGAGGCACGAAGACCCTCCGAGGCACGAAGACCCTCCGAGGCACGAAGACCCTCTGAAGCACGAAGACCCTTCGATCATCCAGACACATGGACAAGTCTTACGCTCGGAGGCTCCGAGGGCTTGAAGGATTTCCAGACAATTACGAGGAGTATTTGAAACGGTGTAATAATGACTGATTGAAAGAGTCTTTCCAAAAATAAATTCTTGTGGAGATTAAGAAGGAAATAATCCAAAAGAAAGACTAATCTGCTCATTCATTCTCGGCTGCTGTGATAAGTTAGTAAAAGAAAGACGTTGTATCTGCTGGTTTAGAAGAATTTCACCTCATTCTTTGACTTCATTCAAAGTTTGTTTTGGCAGAATCGTTGCGAGAATATAAAACCTCGCTGAGATAAAGTAAATAATTTATTTCACTCTCTGCTTGATCGATAATTCAAAGATAAATCATGGCAACAATTCTGTTAAATATTAAAGTAGACAAAACCTTCATAAAACAGTATTAAAGTAATACAACAAGAAACTAAAGGATTGTGATTTTCAGCCAATGAGGGTCAAAAAAAAACTACCTTCAACATTGTGTTTCTCCTCAAAGGTATTTTTAGTGTCCGTGCACACCTGGATACTGACTTGAGTCCTTTGACAGCAACACGCCTTAAAGCAGCTGAAATCTTCTTAACAAGATCTTTCTACCAGTGCGACTAGGGCTTAAAGAAATTGTTAAGACACTTATCGCATTTATTTTATACTTACATTAAAAGTAGTAATGGCATTAATCCATCTATGTGTTGCAATTAAACCTCCGGCCGCTAGATGGCAGCAATACTTACTTCCTCTGCGGCTAGAGTAAGGGGGAATTTTGTGAGATGACTGAGGATGAGAGGATGCAATCGACTGTAGCAGCTTTAAAAGCTGGTGTTTGGACATATTTGGGTTTCAACACCAATTGCCTAAGTAATGACTGTCAAGAGTCGAGTGGTCTGTAAATTCTGCTACACCGGAGTACTCTGAAAACACCGGAGTACTCTGACAACACCGGAGTACTTTGACAACACCGGAGTACTTTGACAACACAGTAGTTCTCTGAAAACACCGGAGTACTCTGAAAACAGAGTACTCCGGTGTTTTCAGAGAACTACGGTGTTGTCAAAGTACTCCGGTGTTAGTACTCTGACAGCACCAGAGTACTCTGACAACACCAGAGTACTCTGACAGCACCAGAGTACTCTGACAACACCAGAGTACTCTGACAACACTGGAGTACTTTGACAACACCAGAGTACTCTTACAGCATCAGAGTACTCTGACAGCACCAGAGTACTCTTACAGCATCAGAGTACTCTGACAGCACCAGAGTACTCTTACAGCATCAGAGTACTCTGACAGCACCAGAGTACTCTTACAGCATCAGAGTACTCTGACAGCACCAGAGTACTCTTACAGCATCAGAGTACTCTGACAGCACCAGAGTACTCTTACAGCATCAGAGTACTCTGACAGCACCAGAGTACTCTTACAGCATCAGAGTACTCTGACAGCACCAGAGTACTCTGACAGCATCAGAGTATTCTGACAGCACCAGAGTACTTAGCTCTACTCCACATCTGTAAGAGATGAAACAATACCTTCTTAATATCTTGTGCTGAAGTTGATAAAATAGCAAGTCACAGGCCAAAGAAGCTTTAAGACTTAAAGAGTCAGAGAATTATCCGTAAGCAAAGTTTTCCAACAATTAACTTTCCGTCAGCTTCTTGGCGTCCGTAAATCACATCTGGACTTAATCTGTCAAACATATTTTAATTGTATAATGACACATTGCATGAGAGACCGAGGATTTAACTAAGCTTTGGAAACACTCGGAGTGTTACTTGTCATAAAGCTGCGTGGACTGAGCTCGTCCTTTGTGTCCACAGTGTTGAGGAAATGTCACCATAAAAGCTGCGCCGCGGCTCTGATCTACTGCCGGACCTCTCTGGTCCTGGTCCATCACACTGATGAATGATGGATCGATAAGTGTGTTCATCACATCAGACCAGGGCTGACGTTTGGACGTGGTCTTGATCAGGACGGACTCGACTCCCCGCGGAAGATGCTTTTAGCCCCAGATTGTGTCGGAGTAAGTGGTCCTCAAGACCCATTAGGGAGGAGGCCGGTTTGAAGCTGCTTTAGTGGCTCGTTACGGGGGCCGGGGTCTCTATTGGTGGTCAATGAACTAATCCAAAAACAGACAGCTTTACTCCGTCTCCCGAGGAGGTAGCGGCGAGATGAGGATTAAATGGCGGTAACCCAATTAAGACAAGGCTGATAGAGTAAAAAACAGGGATTTAAGGGCAAAAGAAGGATAAGGTCAGGGTGCAGTGAGTGTTGTCCTGTTGTGAGATGTTGCGAGGACAAGACGGGCGGTTAGGATGTGCTTGAACGAAGTACAGTAGAGGACGTGTATGAATTGATGTTTAAATAGAATAAAAAATATGATATGATCTAACAGGAAGTTGAAAGGATAACAAAATAAACACTTACCAGGCAGAAGTTGTTCACCAAAGATGTCAATAATGAGCATTAATGACTGTATTTCTGTTGATGTTAATAAAAATAATGGTTGAGATGAACCTCAAAAACTAAAGCCTGTTGTCTACAGTGTACACGGGTGTGGCTCTGAATCCTCAACGATGTTGTCTCTCAGGAGAATCTTCTATCACAAATAAAATAAAAGACAAATATCTTTTTTTTACCAGGTTTTGCCAAATGTTGATTGTGGTCGTTTCAAGTCGTATCTACATTAACCATCATAATCTTCTTTTTGTCACTCAAGCGTCGAGTAACTCATCAGATGTTCTACTCAGTAGTTGTTATTAAAACTATCCACTTAAACGGATCGGAACGTTCCAGACGGTTTTAACGTCAGGATGATCGTCTCCATCAGTACACGGAAGGAAAACCTGATCCTACGACTCAGAGCCCGGTCACAAGACGTTCCTTCAAGAACCTCGCGGAGGAGAACAGTTGGAACATCTAGTACCATGTTCAGTAAAAAACATTTGACTCATTCATCATCTCTGTTGAAGAAACTACTTCTTAAATACAAATTACTTACTTACTTAATTATATTTGCCGATGAACTACAATTAAAGTTTAACATTTAAAGGCTGTTCTTTGTCAAAAATACATTATTGTATCAACATTAGGAGCCAAACAACAACTGTGTGTACTTATGTATTTTATTATATTGCTGTTTTTAGAATTTATCAATGTTGAAGACCAATATTGGGAAATAATTTTAATTTATTTACATTTATTAATCCTCTCAGTTACTTACTACAAATTTACTCATTTGTCAGTTTTTTTTTTAATATTTGTATTTAAACTACTTAGTAAAAAAAAACAATTATATTCTTAAAAAACGTTTTTAATGCCATATAAACGACTTGTGTGTTATTTTTAAAGCGAAAACAAGAGTTTCACCAACATGCTAATAATTGACGGTTAGCGTTAATTAGCTTTTAAACTGGAGCTAATTAGCTGTTAGCATTTTAACATGTAAAATGTGCTTTAAAAAGTTTAAAAAACGCTTTAAAATCTCTTTAATTTCTCTCGCAGAAGTTGCAGGTGATGCTGGGATGAGGTGCGCGTTCGAAAGTCGCGAGTATTTGCGAGAATAAAGTTAATTTGACGAGAGAACTCAGTTCAGCTCCACTCACCGCAGACGAGGAGCAACACCTGGAGCAGCAGCGGGGACAGAAGCGCGCTCGGCGGGGAAGTCATGGCGGCGCTGCTCGTCGTATCCACACCCGAAACAAAGTGAGGAGAAGCGGCGAGAAGTTCAGCTGCAGGAGGAGGAGAGGAGGAGAGAAGAGGAGGAGAGAAGAGGAGGAGGAGGAGAGACACGAGGGGAGGAGGGGCCAATTAGAGTGTGGCGGGACCAAACACGAGTGTCTGAACCGCTGCTCACTTTCCTGGTCTTGTCCTGGACGAGCTGAGCTAAAGGGCTGAGACACCGACACCCGCGGACCACGTGCGCGTGTTGTCGCCTCGACACGATCCGTTGAGAAATGACAAGAGTTTCGGACGGTGTTCGCTGCTGCTCTTCTGCCGGCCACCAGGGGGGAGTAGAAACAACACCTGAGATAATAATGAACTTTTTTTTAATTAAGGAACCATTTCTTGTCAATGTACGTATGTATTACAATACTTTCAAACATTACAACACCGTACAAGTACTGGACAATACTACACATATATACTTGTTACTACACTATCACAACACCAGAGTCAAGTACTGGACAATACTACACATATATACTTGTTACTACACTATCACAACACCAGAGTCAAGTACTGGACAATACTACACATATATAATTGTTACTACACTAACACAACACCAGAGTCAAGTACTGGACAATACTACACATATATACTTGTTACTACACTAACACAACACCAGAGTCCAGTACTGGACAATACTACACATATATACTTGTTACTACACTAACACAACACCAGAGTCAAGTACTGGACAATACTACACATATATACTTGTTACTACACTAACACAACACCAGAGTCAAGTACTGGACAATACTACACATATATACTTGTTACTACACTATCACAACACCAGAGTCAAGTACTGGACAATACTACACATATATACTTGTTACTACACTAACACAACACCAGAGTCAAGTACTGGACAATACTACACATATATACTTGTTACTACACTAACACAACACCAGAGTCAAGTACTGGACAATACTACACATATATACTTGTTACTACACTATCACAACACCAGAGTCAAGTACTGGACAATACTACACATATATACTTGTTACTACACTATCACAACACCAGAGTGAAGTACTGGACAATACTACACATATATACTTGTTACTACACTAACACAACACCAGAGTGAAGTACTGGACAATACTACACATATATAATTGTTACTACACTAACACAACACCAGAGTCAAGTACTGAACAATACTACGCATACAGTATATACTTGTTACTACACTATCACAACACCAGAGTCAAGTACAGGACAATACTACACATATATACTTGTTACTACACTATCACAACTGTAGAGTCAAGTACTGGACAATACTACAAATATATACTTGTTACTATACTATGACAACACCAGAGTCAAGTACTGGACAATACTACACATATATATTTGTTACTACACTATCACTATATATCGTATCCTTGTATCGTGACACACATCAACACACTCTTGACGATACACAACAGTAAGTAAGTAAAGACATTTATATTTGTGTATCATACATTGGTTGAGATCAGTTCAGAGTCATGTGACGTCTTCTTCTTCTTCTTCTTCTTCTTCTTCTTCTTCTTCTTCTTCTTCTTCTTCTTCTTCTTCTTCATGCACTCGATGCTTCCTGTTGTTCCTCCTCACAGTCTCCCACACACAGCAGTCGCAGGAGAGAATCTAAATCACCAGGAGTTTTCATGGGACGTGAGGAATGAAGACGGTGTCTTCAAATCCACTTTGAAAAACAGATACAGTTGAGAAGGTCAGTGATGTTCCATCGCTCCTCAAGGCCACAGAACACGGTGCTAACACTGACCCTGGTCCTGGTGTTGATGGACACGAGCTGAACCTGGTTACCAAGGTCTTTCTTCACGATGAAACCAGAAGGGTTTGTTTGTTTTCTTGTTCTCGATGCTTTGTTGCTTCAAACTCACTTTCTTTATGAAAACATTTCTCTGCATCCACCGGTCGGATCTGGAAAACATTAACTCGACCCATACCTCTGCCAAGGAGCTCCATTGATGAATACTTTATCAATAAAAAAAACTTTATGTTGGTCCATGACTAGAACAAACATCCCTGACTTGTCATCACATGCACATGTTGTGTGTAACTGACCAATGTCGATATTTTTGTCTCATGTAAGTTGATTTATTGTAGGTATTTAACTGCTATGATTCATTACGTTCAAAAATATACAACTTTAACAACTTCCTGAATCCAGGCTCCACCGATTTAATCACTCCTTGTCAGAGGTAATCACACTTGGGTCAGAACCAGCCACATTCAAATCCCCGTTACTGAAGTGTAAACCAGCCAAACACTAGAAGAACTTAAATCTATCAAACTGGAGCTAATAATGAGCTGATATTGAACTTGTTCAAACGTATGAAGCTCGTCTCGTCTCCTGCTGGTTCTTCGCTGACAGTTGGTCTCTGGTGGAAATTCCAGGCTGGCTTTAAGCCGCCGCTATATTACCCATCTGTCTTTCATTGGCATCCACCAGTAGCTGCTCCCTCTTATCACTCACAGCCCAGATTAGTTTGTCTTGGTACTGATCCAGTTCATATCGCCCGCGATGATACGTGACGTTTGCTCCCGAGTTCAAGTCCGGCTCAGACCTGACGAGTCGAGTCCTGGATCTTCAGGCTCCAAAGATTAAAGTAGGATTGAAACAACGTCATCATCAGCACTCCCTCGACGACACAAACGTGTGTGTGCGGGACACAAACACAAGCGTGTGTGTGCGGGACACAAACACAAACGTGTGTGTGCGGGACACAAACACAAGCGTGTGTGTGCGGGACACAAACACAAGCGTGTGTGTGCGGGACACAAACACAAACGTGTGTGTGCGGGACACAAACACAAACGTGTGTGCGGGACACAAACATAAACGTGTGTGTGCGGGACACAAACATAAACGTGTGTGTGCGGGACACAAACACAAACGTGTGTGTGCGGGACACAAACATAAACGTGTGTGTGCGGGACACAAACACAAGCGTGTGTGTGCGGGACACAAACACAAACGTGTGCGGGACACAAACACAAACGTGTGTGCGGGACACAAACACAAACGTGTGCGGGACACAAACACAAACGTGTGTGCGGGACACCAACACAAACGTGTGTGCGGGACACAAACACAAACATGTGTGCGGGACACAAACACAAACGTGTGTGCGGGACACCAACACAAACGTGTGTGCGGGACACAAACACAAACGTGTGTGCGGGACACAAACACAAACGTGTGTGTGCGGGACACAAACACAAACGTGTGTGTACGGGACACAAACACATTTGTATATGCGGGACACAAACACAAATGTGTGTGTGGGACACAAACACAAACGTGTGTGTGGGACACAAACACAAACGTGTGTGTGGGACACAAACAAAAACATATCTGCGGGAAACAAACACAAACTTATGTCTGTGAGACAAACGTGTGTGCAGGATACAAACACAAACGTGTGTGTGGGACACAAACAAAAACATATGTGCGGGAAACAAACACAAACGTATGCGCGGGACACAAACACATTTGTATGTGTGTGAGACGAACACAAACGTATGTGTGTGAGACCAAAGTATGCGCGGGACACAAACACATTTGTATATGCGGGACACAAACACAAACGTGTGTGTGGGACACAAACACAAACGTGTGTGTGGGACACAAACACAAACGTATGTGCGGGACACAAACACAAACGTATGCGCGGGACACAAACACATTTGTATGTGTGTGAGACGAACACAAACGTATGTGTGTGAGACCAAAGTATTCGTGGGACACAAACACATTTGTATATGCGGGACACAAACACAAACGTGTGTGTGGGACACAAACACAAATGTATGTGCGGGACACAAACACAAACACAAACGTGTGTGTGGGACACAAACACAAACGTATGTGCGGGACACAAACACAAACGTATGTGCGGGACACAAACACAAACGTATGCGCGGGACACAAACACATTTGTATGTGTGTGAGACGAACACAAACGTATGTGTGTGAGACCAAAGTATTCGTGGGACACAAACACATTTGTATATGCGGGACACAAACACATTTGTATATGCGGGACACAAACACAAATGTGTGTGCGGGACACAAACACATTTGTATGTGTGGGAGATGAACACAAACGTATGTGTGCGGGACACAAACACAAACGTATGTGCGGGACACAAACACAAACGTATGTGCGGGACACAAACACAAACGTATGCGCGGGACACAAACACATTTGTATGTGTGGGAGATGAACACAAACGTATGTGTGCGGGACACAAACACAAACGTGTGTGCGGGACACAAACACAAACGTATGTGCAGGACACAAACACAAACGTATGCGCGGGACACAAACACATTTGTATGTGTGTGAGACGAACACAAACGTATGTGTGTGAGACCAAAGTATTCGTGGGACACAAACATTTGTAAACGTGTGTGAGATACAAACACAAACACAAAGACTGCTTGTGAGTCAGAAAGACGAATGGACGACGTCAGGAAGACACTTTTATATCCACTTCATTTAATGAGGCTGATGAGAACGGATGAGGTCATGAAGGAAAACACTAAAGATTGTAGACATTTGTTATCTCTGTTCTTCAAACACTGCTGATGATGATTAAGACTCAAGGACGAGAACATTTGAACATGTGATGAAGTCAAGATCACAAACGTACATTTTAAAGATAAAAGAGGATAAAAAGAGCCTGATTACAACTTATTACTAAAGCTCATAAAAACATGTCTAGATGCTTCATAAATGAAATAAATAATTTCTTCAGTTCAATAAATCAATAAAAAGTTAAAGTTATTGTCCATAAAAACACAGACTTTTATGGTTTTGAGCCTAAAACTCTCTAAAAAGAAAGACCTGCGTGAACCTTTATCATTAATGTATGGTTTTATTTTAGCCTCGTCACAAAAGCTGCGGTAAATAATAAATAAGACGAGCAGACGAGCACAGAAAGTATTTTCAGACGTTACTCTTGACGCAATAAACTCGGCTTGTTAAGTTGGTCGTAGTAAAACATCAGGAGTTCGTAAAAATGTCTGCATTTAACTTAAGTCCAGGATTTGGTTTCACCCTCAGAAGCTTCTCAGGAGGATCCACGACCCACGGCGTTCTTTAGGTCGGCCAGGTGGTCATAATGTTTTGGCTCACAGATGAGACGTTGATCTGCTGCATCACAGTCGACGTCTTCAGCTGCTCTGGACTCGAACAATGAGCCGTAAACCTGTGGACGCCCACAGCAATGAGTCCAGCTCTTGAGTTGATGTTCTCCCACAAACAACCGACACAACAACGACCTGCAGCTGTTTACGTGTCGCCCACGCGTCGCTCGCCCGTCGCCATGAATATTCATGATGGAGGTTCATGGTGGACATGCAAATGAGATTGTTTTACCTTCTCTGAGGTGTTGTTTGTGTTGAGCTCGTGTGAAGAAACTCGCTGAAGATCTTCGACCCTGGAGTCAACTTTACTGACAGCTGAGAGTCTCGTCCAGCTGTCGTCAGTCGTCGTCAGTCGTCGTCAGTCGTCGTCAGTCGTCTTCAGTCGTCGTCAGTCGTCGTCAGTCGTCTTCAGTCGTCTTCAGTCGTCGTCAGTCGTCGTCAGTCGTCGTCAGTCGTCTTCAGTCGTCTTCAGTCGTCTTCAGTCGTCGTCAGTCGTCTTCAGTCGTCTTCAGTCGTCTTCAGTCGTCGTCAGTCGTCGTCAGTCTTCTTCAGTCGTCTTCAGTCGTCGTCAGTCGTCGTCAGTCGTCTTCAGTCGTCGTCAGTCGTCTTCAGTCGTCTTCAGTCGTCGTCAGTCGTCTTCAGTCGTCTTCAGTCGTCTTCAGTCGTCTTCAGTCGTCGTCAGTCGTCGTCAGTCGTCGTCAGTCGTCGTCAGTCGTCGTCATTCGTCTTCAGTCGTCTTCAGTCGTCTTCAGTCGTCTTCAGTCGTCTTCAGTCGTCGTCAGTCGTCTTCAGTCGTCTTCAGTCGTCGTCAGTCGTCGTCAGTCTTCTTCAGTCGTCTTCAGTCGTCTTCAGTCGTCGTCAGTCGTCTTCAGTCGTCTTCAGTCGTCTTCAGTCGTCTTCAGTCGTCGTCAGTCGTCGTCAGTCGTCGTCAGTCGTCGTCAGTCGTCGTCATTCGTCTTCAGTCGTCTTCAGTCGTCTTCAGTCGTCTTCAGTCGTCTTCAGTCGTCGTCAGTCGTCTTCAGTCGTCTTCAGTCGTCGTCAGTCGTCGTCAGTCTTCTTCAGTCGTCTTCAGTCGTCGTCAGTCGTCTTCAGTCGTCTTCAGTCGTCTTCAGTCGTCGTCAGTCGTCTTCAGTCGTCGTCAGTCGTCTTCAGTCGTCTTCAGTCGTCGTCAGTCGTCTTCAGTCGTCTTCAGTCGTCTTCAGTCGTCGTCAGTCGTCTTCAGTCGTCGTCAGTCGTCGTCAGTCGTCGTCAGTCGTCGTCAGTCGTCGTCAGTCGTCTTCAGTCGTCTTCAGTCGTCTTCAGTCGTCTTCAGTCGTCGTCAGTCGTCTTCAGTCGTCTTCAGTCGTCTTCAGTCGTCGTCAGTCGTCTTCAGTCGTCTTCAGTCGTCTTCAGTCGTCTTCAGTCGTCTTCAGTCGTCTTCAGTCGTCTTCAGTCGTCGTCAGTCGTCTTCAGTCGTCTTCAGTCGTCTTCAGTCGTCGTCAGTCGTCGTCAGTCGTCTTCAGTCGTCTTCAGTCGTCTTCAGTCGTCGTCAGTCGTCGTCAGTCTTCTTCAGTCGTCTTCAGTCGTCGTCAGTCGTCGTCAGTCGTCGTCAGTCGTCGTCAGTCGTCGTCAGTCGTCTTCAGTCGTCTTCAGTCGTCTTCAGTCGTCGTCAGTCGTCGTCAGTCGTCTTCAGTCGTCTTCAGTCGTCGTCAGTCGTCTTCAGTCGTCTTCAGTCGTCTTCAGTCGTCTTCAGTCGTCGTCAGTCGTCGTCAGTCGTCTTCAGTCGTCGTCAGTCGTCTTCAGTCGCCTTCAGTCGTCTTCAGTCGTCGTCAGTCGTCGTCAGTCGTCTTCAGTCGTCTTCAGTCTTCTTCAGTCGTCTTCAGTCGTCTTCAGTCGTCGTCAGTCGTCTTCAGTCGTCTTCAGTCGTCTTCAGTCGTCTTCAGTCGTCGTCAGTCGTCGTCAGTCGTCGTCAGTCGTCTTCAGTCGTCTTCAGTCGTCGTCAGTCGTCTTCAGTCTTCTTCAGTCGTCTTCAGTCGTCGTCAGTCGTCTTCAGTCATCTTCAGTCATCTTCAGTCATCTTCAGTCGTCTTCAGTCGTCTTCAGTCGTCTTCAGTCATCTTCAGTCATCTTCAGTCATCTTCAGTCGTCTTCAGTCGTCGTCAGTCGTCTTCAGTCATCTTCAGTCATCTTCAGTCATCTTCAGTCGTCTTCAGTCGTCGTCAGTCGTCTTCAGTCGTCTTCAGTCGTCGTCAGTCGTCGTCAGTCTTCTTCAGTCGTCTTCAGTCGTCGTCAGTCGTCTTCAGTCGTCTTCAGTCGTCTTCAGTCGTCGTCAGTCGTCTTCAGTCGTCGTCAGTCGTCTTCAGTCGTCTTCAGTCGTCGTCAGTCGTCTTCAGTCGTCTTCAGTCGTCTTCAGTCGTCGTCAGTCGTCTTCAGTCGTCGTCAGTCGTCGTCAGTCGTCGTCAGTCGTCGTCAGTCGTCGTCAGTCGTCTTCAGTCGTCTTCAGTCGTCTTCAGTCGTCTTCAGTCGTCGTCAGTCGTCTTCAGTCGTCTTCAGTCGTCTTCAGTCGTCGTCAGTCGTCTTCAGTCGTCTTCAGTCGTCTTCAGTCGTCTTCAGTCGTCTTCAGTCGTCTTCAGTCGTCTTCAGTCGTCGTCAGTCGTCTTCAGTCGTCTTCAGTCGTCTTCAGTCGTCGTCAGTCGTCGTCAGTCGTCTTCAGTCGTCTTCAGTCGTCTTCAGTCGTCGTCAGTCGTCGTCAGTCTTCTTCAGTCGTCTTCAGTCGTCGTCAGTCGTCGTCAGTCGTCGTCAGTCGTCGTCAGTCGTCGTCAGTCGTCTTCAGTCGTCTTCAGTCGTCTTCAGTCGTCGTCAGTCGTCGTCAGTCGTCTTCAGTCGTCTTCAGTCGTCGTCAGTCGTCTTCAGTCGTCTTCAGTCGTCTTCAGTCGTCTTCAGTCGTCGTCAGTCGTCGTCAGTCGTCTTCAGTCGTCGTCAGTCGTCTTCAGTCGCCTTCAGTCGTCTTCAGTCGTCGTCAGTCGTCGTCAGTCGTCTTCAGTCGTCTTCAGTCTTCTTCAGTCGTCTTCAGTCGTCTTCAGTCGTCGTCAGTCGTCTTCAGTCGTCTTCAGTCGTCTTCAGTCGTCTTCAGTCGTCGTCAGTCGTCGTCAGTCGTCGTCAGTCGTCTTCAGTCGTCTTCAGTCGTCGTCAGTCGTCTTCAGTCTTCTTCAGTCGTCTTCAGTCGTCGTCAGTCGTCTTCAGTCATCTTCAGTCATCTTCAGTCATCTTCAGTCGTCTTCAGTCGTCTTCAGTCGTCTTCAGTCGTCTTCAGTCTTCTTCAGTCGTCGTCAGTCGTTGTCAGTCTTCTTCAGTCGTCGTCAGTCGTCGTCAGTCTTCTTCAGTCGTCTTCAGTCGTCGTCAGTCGTCGTCAGTCGTCTTCAGTCGTCTTCAGTCGTCGTCAGTCGTCGTCAGTCGTCTTCAGTCATCTTCAGTCGTCTTCAGTCGTCTTCAGTCGTCTTCAGTCGTCGTCAGTCGTCGTCAGTCGTCGTCAGTCGTCGTCAGTCTTCTTCAGTCTTCTTCAGTCGTCTTCAGTCGTCGTCAGTCGTCGTCAGTCGTCGTCAGTCGTCGTCAGTCGTCGTCAGTCGTCGTCAGTCGTCGTCAGTCGTCTTCAGTCGTCGTCAGTCGTCGTCAGTCGTCGTCAGTCGTCGTCAGTCGTCGTCAGTCGTCTTCAGTCGTCTTCAGTCGTCGTCAGTCGTCGTCAGTCGTCGTCAGTCGTCTTCAGTCGTCTTCAGTCGTCGTCAGTCGTCTTCAGTCGTCTTCAGTCGTCTTCAGTCGTCTTCAGTCGTCTTCAGTCGTCTTCAGTCGTCGTCAGTCGTCGTCAGTCGTCGTCAGTCGTCGTCAGTCGTCGTCAGTCGTCGTCAGTCGTCTTCAGTCGTCTTCAGTCGTCTTCAGTCGTCTTCAGTCGTCTTCAGTCGTCGTCAGTCGTAGTCAGTCGTCGTCAGTCGTCTTCAGTCGTCTTCAGTCGTCTTCAGTCGTCGTCAGTCGTCGTCAGTCGTCTTCAGTCGTCGTCAGTCGTCGTCAGTCGTCTTCAGTCGTCGTCAGTCGTCGTCAGTCGTCTTCAGTCGTCAGTCGTCGTCAGTCGTCTTCAGTCGTCTTCAGTCGTCTTCAGTCGTCTTCAGTCGTCGTCAGTCGTCGTCAGTCGTCGTCAGTCGTCGTCAGTCGTCGTCAGTCGTCGTCAGTCGTCTTCAGTCGTCTTCAGTCGTCTTCAGTCGTCTTCAGTCGTCTTCAGTCGTCGTCAGTCGTCGTCAGTCGTCGTCAGTCGTCTTCAGTCGTCTTCAGTCGTCTTCAGTCGTCGTCAGTCGTCGTCAGTCGTCTTCAGTCGTCGTCAGTCGTCGTCAGTCGTCTTCAGTCGTCGTCAGTCGTCGTCAGTCGTCTTCAGTCGTCAGTCGTCGTCAGTCGTCTTCAGTCGTCTTCAGTCGTCTTCAGTCGTCTTCAGTCGTCGTCAGTCGTCGTCAGTCGTCTTCAGTCGTCTTCAGTCGTCTTCAGTCGTCATCAGTCGTCTTCAGTCGTCTTCAGTCGTCTTCAGTCGTCTTCAGTCGTCGTCAGTCGTCGTCAGTCGTCGTCAGTCGTCGTCAGTCGTCTTCAGTCGTCTTCAGTCGTCGTCAGTCGCCGTCAGTCGTCGTTAGTCGTCTTCAGTCTTCTTCAGTCTTCTTCAGTCGTCGTCAGTCGTCTTCAGTCGTCTTCAGTCGTCGTCAGTCGTCGTCAGTCGTCGTCAGTCGTCTTCAGTCGTCTTCAGTCGTCTTCAGTCGTCTTCAGTCGTCTTCAGTCGTCTTCAGTCATCTTCAGTCGTCTTCAGTCGTCTTCAGTCGTCTTCAGTCGTCTTCAGTCATCTTCAGTCGTCGTCAGTCGTCGTCAGTCGTCTTCAGTCTTCTTCAGTCGTCGTCAGTCGTCTTCAGTCGTCATCAGTCGTCGTCAGTCGTCTTCAGTCGTCGTCAGTCGTCGCGAGTCGTCTTCAGTCGTCTTCAGTCGTCGTCAGTCGCCGTCAGTCGTCTTCAGTCGTCTTCAGTCTTCTTCAGTCGTCGTCAGTCGTCTTCAGTCGTCTTCAGTCGTCTTCAGTCGTCTTCAGTCGTCTTCAGTCATCTTCAGTCGTCGTCAGTCGTCTTCAGTCGTCTTCAGTCGTCTTCAGTCGTCGTCAGTTGTCTTCAGTCGTCTTCAGTCGTCTTCAGTCGTCGTCAGTCGTCGTCAGTCGTCGTCAGTCGTCTTCAGTCTTCTTCAGTCGTCGTCAGTCGTCTTCAGTCGTCGTCAGTCGTCGTCAGTCGTCTTCAGTCGTCGTCAGTCGTCGCGAGTCGTCTTCAGTCGTCTTCAGTCGTCGTCAGTCGCCGTCAGTCGTCTTCAGTCGTCTTCAGTCTTCTTCAGTCGTCGTCAGTCGTCTTCAGTCGTCTTCAGTCGTCTTCAGTCGTCGTCAGTCGTCTTCAGTCGTCTTCAGTCGTCTTCAGTCATCTTCAGTCGTCGTCAGTCGTCGTCAGTCGTCTTCAGTCTTCTTCAGTCGTCGTCAGTCGTCTTCAGTCGTCATCAGTCGTCGTCAGTCGTCTTCAGTCGTCGTCAGTCGTCGCGAGTCGTCTTCAGTCGTCTTCAGTCGTCGTCAGTCGTCTTCAGTCGTCTTCAGTCATCTTCAGTCTTCTTCAGTCGTCTTCAGTCGTCTTCAGTCGTCTTCAGTCGTCTTCAGTCGTCTTCAGTCGTCTTCAGTCTTCTTCAGTCGTCGTCAGTCGTCTTCAGTCGTCTTCAGTCGTCTTCAGTCGTCTTCAGTCGTCTTCAGTCATCTTCAGTCGTCGTCAGTCGTCTTCAGTCGTCTTCAGTCGTCGTCAGTCGCCGTCAGTCGTCTTCAGTCGTCTTCAGTCTTCTTCAGTCGTCGTCAGTCGTCTTCAGTCGTCTTCAGTCGTCTTCAGTCGTCGTCAGTCGTCTTCAGTCATCTTCAGTCATCTTCAGTCGTCTTCAGTCGTCTTCAGTCGTCTTCAGTCGTCGTCAGTCGTCGTCAGTCGTCTTCAGTCGTCTTCAGTCGTCTTCAGTCGTCTTCAGTCGTCGTCAGTCGTCGTCAGTCGTCGTCAGTCGTCTTCAGTCGTCTTCAGTCGTCTTCAGTCGTCGTCATTCGTCTTCAGTCATCTTCAGTCATCTTCAGTCGTCTTCAGTCATCGTCAGTCGTCGTCAGTCGTCGTCAGTCGTCAGTCGTCGTCAGTCGTCAGTCGTCTTCAGTCGTCGTCAGTCGTCGTCAGTCGTCGTCAGTCGTCGTCAGTCGTCGTCAGTCGTCTTCAGTCGTCTTCAGTCGTCTTCAGTCGTCTTCAGTCGTCGTCAGTCGTCGTCAGTCTTCTTCAGTCGTCTTCAGTCGTCGTCAGTCGTCGTCAGTCGTCGTCAGTCGTCGTCAGTCGTCTTCAGTCGTCTTCAGTCGTCTTCAGTCGTCTTCAGTCGTCGTCAGTCGTCGTCAGTCGTCTTCAGTCGTCTTCAGTCGTCTTCAGTCGTCGTCAGTCGTCTTCAGTCGTCTTCAGTCGTCTTCAGTCGTCTTCAGTCGTCTTCAGTCGTCGTCAGTCGTCGTCAGTCGTCGTCAGTCGTCTTCAGTCTTCTTCAGTCTTCTTCAGTTGTCGTCAGTCGTCTTCAGTCGTCTTCAGTCGTCGTCAGTCGTCTTCAGTCGTCGTCAGTCGTCGTCAGTCGTAAATCAGTCGTCGTCAGTCGTCTTCAGTCGTCTTCAGTCGTCTTCAGTCGTCTTCAGTCGTCGTCAGTCGTCGTCAGTCGTCTTCAGTCGTCTTCAGTCGTCTTCAGTCGTCGTCAGTCGTCTTCAGTCGTCTTCAGTCGTCTTCAGTCGTCTTCAGTCGTCTTCAGTCGTCGTCAGTCGTCGTCAGTCGTCGTCATTCGTCTTCAGTCTTCTTCAGTCTTCTTCAGTTGTCGTCAGTCGTCTTCAGTCGTCTTCAGTCGTCGTCAGTCGTCGTCAGTCGTCGTCAGTCGTCTTCAGTCGTCGTCAGTCGTCTTCAGTTGTCGTCAGTCGTCTTCAGTCATCTTCAGTCGTCGTCAGTCGTCGTCAGTCGTCTTCAGTCTTCTTCAGTCGTCGTCAGTCGTCTTCAGTCGTCTTCAGTCGTCGTCAGTCGCCGTCAGTCATCGTTAGTCGTCTTCAGTCTTCTTCAGTCTTCTTCAGTTGTCGTCAGTCGTCTTCAGTCGTCTTCAGTCGTCGTCAGTCGTCGTCAGTCGTCTTCAGTCGTCGTCAGTCGTCTTCAGTTGTCGTCAGTCGTCTTCAGTCATCTTCAGTCGTCGTCAGTCGTCGTCAGTCGTCTTCAGTCGTCGTCAGTCGTCGTCAGTCGTCTTCAGTCGTCGTCAGTCGTCTTCAGTTGTCGTCAGTCGTCTTCAGTCATCTTCAGTCTTCTTCAGTCGTCTTCAGTCGTCGTCAGTCGTCTTCAGTCGTCTTCAGTCGTCTTCAGTCGTCTTCAGTCGTCGTCAGTCGTCTTCAGTCGTCTTCAGTCGTCTTCAGTCGTCTTCAGTCGTCTTCAGTCGTCGTCAGTCGTCGTCAGTCGTCGTCAGTCGTCTTCAGTCTTCTTCAGTCTTCTTCAGTTGTCGTCAGTCGTCTTCAGTCGTCTTCAGTCGTCGTCAGTCGTCGTCAGTCGTCTTCAGTCGTCGTCAGTCGTCTTCAGTTGTCGTCAGTCGTCTTCAGTCATCTTCAGTCGTCGTCAGTCGTCGTCAGTCGTCTTCAGTCTTCTTCAGTCGTCGTCAGTCGTCTTCAGTCGTCTTCAGTCGTCGTCAGTCGCCGTCAGTCATCGTTAGTCGTCTTCAGTCTTCTTCAGTCTTCTTCAGTTGTCGTCAGTCGTCTTCAGTCGTCTTCAGTCGTCGTCAGTCGTCGTCAGTCGTCTTCAGTCGTCGTCAGTCGTCTTCAGTTGTCGTCAGTCGTCTTCAGTCATCTTCAGTCGTCGTCAGTCGTCGTCAGTCGTCTTCAGTCGTCGTCAGTCGTCGTCAGTCGTCTTCAGTCGTCGTCAGTCGTCTTCAGTTGTCGTCAGTCGTCTTCAGTCATCTTCAGTCTTCTTCAGTCGTCTTCAGTCGTCGTCAGTCGTCTTCAGTCGTCTTCAGTCGTCGTCAGTCGTCGTCAGTCGTCTTCAGTCGTCGTCAGTCGTCTTCAGTTGTCGTCAGTCGTCTTCAGTCGTCTTCAGTCTTCTTCAGTCGTCGTCAGTCGTCTTCAGTCGTCGTCAGTCGTCGTCAGTCGTCTTCAGTCGTCTTCAGTCGTCGTCAGTCGTCTTCAGTTGTCGTCAGTCGTCTTCAGTCGTCTTCAGTCTTCTTCAGTCGTCGTCAGTCATCTTCAGTCTTCTTCAGTCGTCTTCAGTCGTCGTCAGTCGTCTTCAGTCGTCTTCAGTCGTCGTCAGTCGTCGTCAGTCGTCTTCAGTCGTCGTCAGTCGTCTTCAGTTGTCGTCAGTCGTCTTCAGTCGTCTTCAGTCTTCTTCAGTCGTCGTCAGTCGTCTTCAGTCGTCTTCAGTCGTCGTCAGTCGCCGTCAGTCATCGTTAGTCGTCTTCAGTCTTCTTCAGTCTTCTTCAGTTGTCGTCAGTCGTCTTCAGTCGTCTTCAGTCGTCTTCAGTCGTCGTCAGTCGTCTTCAGTTGTCGTCAGTCGTCTTCAGTCATCTTCAGTCGTCGTCAGTCGTCGTCAGTCGTCTTCAGTCTTCTTCAGTCGTCGTCAGTCGTCTTCAGTCGTCTTCAGTCGTCGTCAGTCGCCGTCAGTCATCGTTAGTCGTCTTCAGTCTTCTTCAGTCTTCTTCAGTTGTCGTCAGTCGTCTTCAGTCGTCTTCAGTCGTCTTCAGTCGTCGTCAGTCGTCGCCAGTCGTCGTCAGTCGTCGTCAGTCGTCGTCAGTCGTCTTCAGTCGTCTTCAGTCGTCTTCAGTCGTCTTCAGTCGTCGTCAGTCGCCGTCAGTCGTCGTTAGTCGTCTTCAGTCTTCTTCAGTCTTCTTCAGTTGTCGTCAGTCGTCTTCAGTCGTCTTCAGTCGTCGTCAGTCGTCTTCAGTCGTCTTCAGTCGTCGTCAGTCGTCGTCAGTCGTCTTCAGTCGTCGTCAGTCGTCTTCAGTCGTCTTCAGTCGTCGTCAGTCGTCTTCAGTCGTCTTCAGTCGTCGTCAGTCGTCTTCAGTCGTCGTCAGTCGTCGTCAGTCGTCTTCAGTCGTCTTCAGTCGTCGTCAGTCGTCTTCAGTCGTCGTCAGTCGTCGTCAGTCGTCTTCAGTCGTCTTCAGTCGTCTTCAGTCGTCTTCAGTCGTCTTCAGTCGTCTTCAGTCGTCTTCAGTCGTCGTCAGTCGTCGTCAGTCGTCTTCAGTCGTCTTCAGTCGTCTTCAGTCGTCTTCAGTCGTCTTCAGTCGTCTTCAGTCGTCTTCAGTCGTCGTCAGTCGTCGTCAGTCGTCTTCAGTCGTCTTCAGTCGTCGTCAGTCGTCTTCAGTCGTCGTCAGTCGTCGTCAGTCGTCTTCAGTCGTCTTCAGTCTTCTTCAGTCGTCGTCAGTCGTCTTCAGTCGTCGTCAGTCGTCGTCAGTCGTCTTCAGTCTTCTTCAGTCGTCGTCAGTCGTCTTCAGTCGTCGTCAGTCGTCGTCAGTCGTCTTCAGTCGTCGTCAGTCGTCTTCAGTCGTCTTCAGTCTTCTTCAGTCGTCTTCAGTCGTCTTCAGTCGTCGTCAGTCGTCTTCAGTCGTCTTCAGTCGTCTTCAGTCGTCTTCAGTCGTCTTCAGTCGTCTTCAGTCGTCTTCAGTCGTCGTCAGTCGTCTTCAGTCGTCGTCAGTCGTCGTCAGTCGTCGTCAGTCGTCGTCAGTCGTCTTCAGTCGTCTTCAGTCGTCTTCAGTCGTCGTCAGTCGTCTTCAGTCGTCTTCAGTCGTCTTCAGTCGTCGTCAGTCGTCTTCAGTCGTCTTCAGTCGTCTTCAGTCGTCTTCAGTCGTCTTCAGTCGTCTTCAGTCGTCTTCAGTCGTCGTCAGTCGTCTTCAGTCGTCTTCAGTCGTCTTCAGTCGTCTTCAGTCGTCGTCAGTCGTCTTCAGTCTTCTTCAGTCGTCTTCAGTCGTCTTCAGTCGTCGTCAGTCGTCTTCAGTCGTCTTCAGTCGTCTTCAGTCGTCTTCAGTCGTCTTCAGTCGTCTTCAGTCGTCTTCAGTCGTCGTCAGTCGTCTTCAGTCGTCTTCAGTCGTCTTCAGTCGTCGTCAGTCGTCTTCAGTCATCTTCAGTCGTCGTCAGTCGTCTTCAGTCGTCTTCAGTCATCTTCATCTGTGTCATGAGTTCAAGAGTTGATTCACTGTCAGAAGTTCAAGAGAGTTCATCATCGTTAAGATGAAGTACATTAAAGTGGATTCCTTGGTGAGGAAACGACGTGATTATTGATCATGTAATGATATAAAAGGCTTGAGCACAGACGTGTGGCTGAGATTGATGATGTCAACGATGACGGCGACGAAGGTCAGATCATTTATTACAACTATTAAACACATGAGCCTGATACGTCCTGCAACCGTTGAATTATATTGTAATAACACATTCATATCCGTCGTGGTCTCAGGCAACAGATCACATGTCTCGTGAAGAGAAGCTTTCTTTTAGAGAAGCCGAGCAGCAGGAGATGTAATGAGTTTTCCGTCTCGTACTATTCCAGAAAGAAGGATTGTAACTCTCTCGGGCGGCTCCTGAAGACCCTCGTCGTCCAACAGAGACGACTGACCGCGGGGGAAATTCCAGACTGACTGCAGAGATAACCTCTCAGTAACTCAACGCCAGACGAGCGAGGAGTTGGTTTTGATCAGAGCCACGAGAAGATATGAAGTGCTTTAAATATGAATCAAACCTTCTTTGAATCTTTCTACGAGCGTGTTTCAACCAATCAAAGCTCAGGCTTCAAAGTGTTCACAGTGACGAACACACAGATGGAAAAGAAACAAAGAGTGAAGGTTTGATGGAGACAACAGCCTCCATATATGTTTGGATCTTCTCGTACCACGTTACGAAAACAGCTTTCTGCTAATCTGAGCCATCATTATGACTTTCCACTCACTTTAGACCCCCAAGCAGATGCCACTTGAACATCCGACATCCGTCAAAGAGTCAAAAATAGCTTTCGTTGTCAGAGCTTCTTGGGTCTGTGATCTTCGATCAGAGGTTCATGAGTTTGTTCAACTGTCTGATGTCAAATATCATTGTTCAATGAAACATTTAAGAAACGTTGACTAGACGGACGAATAGAAAACTACTACGTTGTGTCTTTAGGGACAAAATGTCTTGTTATTTTTTAGTAAACGTTGTTTTATGGTTGCTAGGTAACACTTGTTTACAGGTTAATAAGTTGGGATTCATCAAAGCTGGTAGTCTAGTGGTGAAAGTTTTAAGGGATTTTTTTCAGTAAAAAAATTGAGTTTTTGAATCATCAATGTTGTTTAATATATACTGTTTACTGTTTATAATTAAGAAATGAGCTCGTTGGCAGAGGTATTCTTTGTCTTTGTGCTTTTTTAATTAGTTAAAAGTCACCTGTTGTGATCCTGAAGGATTAGCTTCACTGCTAACATGATGTTTCTTCTCAGTTGTCATGTGTAGCTTTAGCTTCAAACATATATGTGTTTGGAATTTATAGTTTTTGTTCAAGTATAATAGAAAGATTTTTCCAGGAGGTATTATCTTTAAATGATACTAAAAGTAAACGTAGGAAGGAACAGACAAAAGACTCGTTCATTGATGCCATGAAGCTCTTGACAACAGAAGCTCCTTCATGTCTTCAGTCTGGTTCTGGTGGGTCTGGACCCGTGCGGCAGCAGCTCAGGAGTAAAAGCCCGTCTCACACCTCATCAGGGAGTATTTGCTTTGGGTCGGTGCCAACGTCTCACTCCACTCTGGAGGAAACATCTCTCATGAAATCCATCCTGGTTCTCTCCGGAGGGTTGAGTGTAACCAGCGATAGATCCTCACGCTCAACACGCTCAACACACTCTGACCTCTTTTCATGCATGAAACCACTTTTCCTGAGGCGGCGTTCTGAGCACAGAAGCACTTTACGCTCGAGCTTTTAGAACGTTCACCTGAAGAGGACGAGAGTGAGAACCACGAGCGTCGACCACTGCTGTCCACCAGGATGAGAGAAAATACTGATGTAACGACACAATAGTTTTATTCACGATACTGTATCGACGTCCATAACATTTTATTGGATGGTTTATATTTTAACCGTGTGTGTATAAAAGACGATAATTCAATGTTTTTATTTTACAATTAACATACAAATATTCACTGTGTTTATTCATTTTTCTGCTGCAATTAAACCTCCGGCCACTAGTTGGCAACGTTCGTCATTTCCTGCATGTCAAAGTTACAACTGAAATGGCAGCAATGAGTAAAAAAAAACACCAGAGTCACCGACAGATACTGGATATTACATGTCGCTCCAGGTTGTTAATGCACTTTATTGTTAATATATGTTTACATTTGTTGTTCATACTTTAAGAAACACTTGAATTAAGAACCTTTGATTAGAGAAAGTATTTCTTTCTTTGTTGTTTCAGCCTGAAAACGTGTTATAGAAACAATACATAGTTGTTACAACAGTATCTTAATATATCGTCACACATGTTAAAGTATCGTAGATTCTTGACAATAACAACTCTACTGTCTACTGTGTCAAATTCAGGCCTGGGGGCCAAAACTGACCCACAGAGAAACACTATTCGTTATTTTTTTCAATCTTAATCTTTTAAACTCAATATAAAATGTTGGTTTCAAAGAGTCACCCGACGATTACAGCTTTTAAAACATAATAGAATAATTATAAGATGTTTGAATTGATCTATTATTGGAATCACAATATAAAAACTCTACGTGTGAAAATAAACAATTTGTTTTTAAATATTTGAGTTTTCTTTTTATTCAATCTTCTGATGACAACCTGACCACTGACCACTGCGGGACTTTCTTCACCCACAAGGTCAGAGAGTTATTGAGTGGTTTGTTCTTGTAGACGTTGAAAAAGTCCGATATTATTGCGGTGACTTCTGGAGAAACACCTCATGAGTTTGAACATGTCTTCATCGGATCAAAGGTTCTAGTTTGTGTCTTTGGATCTGAAGACGTTCTGAAGGTGAAAGAATGACTTGATGTGTGAAGACCAGCTGCACCAGGACAGACCACGTTGTCTCCCGAGCACCTGCTGCTGGTCTGTATCTTCAAGACGCCCCTGTCGGCCCCCAGGATGCCCCCCCGCCCCGGCCCCCCGGGCGCCCCCTGTCCTCCCGCTCATAACTCCAGTTTTATGGACGTCCCGACGTTGACGGTCGAGACCAGATGAAGGTTCAGACCTGCTGGGACCACGTCCTCGTAAATAACGCTTGTGATCTTGAAAGTGGATCTTCTGGTGACGAGATCTTTTAATCTGGTCACACCGGTCCACGTCTGTCCCGGTCCACGTCCCGGCTCAGGACCTCAGAGACAAAACGTCTCCTTTAACTTGAGACGGACATGAAGGCGACGACCTCGAAGAACCAGAGAAAATCAAACGAGTTCTTAAAAACCTGATACGAAGATGAACCGCTTTGTTACACTTGTGTCGATGAGTTGGTGATATTTTACAAGGAAAAACAAGTGTAGCTATGTTTCATAAGATCCATTCATTCATTTTCTTTACAGCTTGATCCCTTATGGGGGTCTCGGGGGGGGGGGGGGGGGTCAGGAGTCTATCCCAGCTACTGTGGGCGAGAGGCAGGGGACACCCTGGACAGGACGCCAGTCTGTCTCAGGACACACAAAGACACACAACATTGACACACTCACACCTACAGACACAACACGGGAGAACATACAGACTCACACAGGAAGGTCATGAGTCGACTCCCTCCCGACCTGGAAGTGAACCGACAACCTTCTCGCTGTGAGACGATCGAACCACTGGACCACGTGAACCCAACACTGTGTGGTATTTATTGAAGACATTTGTTTTACAGTTTTATATTGATTTAAAAACGTAGTAATCATTTGTTTTACAGTTTTATATTGATTTAAAAACGTAGTAATCATTTGTTTTACAGTTTTATATTGATTTTATATTGATTTAAAAACGTAGTAATCATTTGTTTTACAGTTTTATGTTGATTTAAAAACATAGTAATCATTTGTTTTACAGTTTTATATTGATTTAAAAACGTAGTAATCATTTGTTTTACAGTTTTATATTGATTTTATATTGATTTAAAAACGTAGTAATCATTTGTTTTACAGTTTTATATTGATTTAAAAACGTAGTAATCATTTGTTTTACAGTTTTATATTGATTTTATATTGATTTAAAAACATAGTAATCATTTGTTTTACAGTTTTATATTGATTTAAAAACGTAGTAATCATTTGTTTTACAGTTTTATATTGATTTTATATTGATTTAAAAACGTAGTAATCATTTGTTTTACAGTTTTATATTGATTTAAAAACGTAGTAATCATTTGTTTTACAGTTTTATATTGATTTTATATTGATTTAAAAACATAGTAATCATTTGTTTTACAGTTTTATATTGATTTAAAAACGTAGTAATCATTTGTTTTACAGTTTTATATTGATTTAAAAACATAGTAATCATTTGTTTTACAGTTTTATATTGATTTAAAAACGTAGTAATCATTTGTTTTACAGTTTTATATTGATTTAGAAACGTAGTAATCATTTGTTTTACAGTTTTATATTCATTTAAAACGTAGTAATCGATAACAAAGACTCGTTGTTGTGAAGTTGTTTGGTTAACATTCTTCGTTGATTCTTATGTTTGAGAACGACTTTGAATAAGTTGTATCAACTTGTAGCTGAAATATGTAAATGTCTGTCAATTTTAGTTAGTACGTACACTATGAATACTAACTTCTAGTATACTAAGAGAAGTATGTTTGAGACATACTATCTGAGGAGGATTAGTTACTAGTTAGTACGTACACTATCCTGATGATACTAACTTCTAGTATACTAAGAGAAGTATGTTTGAGACATACTATCTGTGGAGGATTAGTTACTAGTTAGTACGTACACTATCCTGATGATACTAACTTCTAGTATACTAAGAGAAGTATGTTTGAGACATACTATCTGTGGAGGATTAGTTACTAGTTAGTACGTACACTATCCTGATGATACTAACTTCTAGTATACTAAGAGAAGTATGTTTGAGACATACTATCTGTGGAGGATTAGTTACTAGTTAGTACGTACACTATCCTGATGCATACTAACTTCTAGTATACTAAGAGAAGTATGTTTGAGACGTACTATCTGTGGAGGATTAGTTACTAGTTAGTACATACACTATCCTGATGATACTAACTTCTAGTATACTAAGAGAAGTATGTTTGAGACGTACTATCTGTGGAGGATTAGTTACTAGTTAGTACGTACACTATCCTGATGATACTAACTTCTAGTATACTAAGATAAGTATGTTTGAGACATACTATCTGTGGAGGATTAGTTACTAGTTAGTACGTACACTATCCTGATGATACTAACTTCTAGTATACTAAGAGAAGTATGTTTGAGACATACTATCTGTGGAGGATGAGTTACTAGTTAGTACGTACACTATCCTGATGATACTAACTTCTAGTATACTAAGAGAAGTATGTTTGAGACGTACTATCTGTGGAGGATTAGTTACTAGTTAGTACATACACTATCCTGATGATACTAACTTCTAGTATACTAAGAGAAGTATGTTTGAGACGTACTATCTGTGGAGGATTAGTTACTAGTTAGTACGTACACTATCCTGATGATACTAACTTCTAGTATACTAAGAGAAGTATGTTTGAGACATACTATCTGTGGAGGATTAGTTACTAGTTAGTACGTACACTATCCTGATGATACTAACTTCTAGTATACTAAGAGAAGTATGTTTGAGACATACTATCTGTGGAGGATTAGTTACCAGTTAGTACGTACACTATCCTGATGCATACTAACTTCTAGTATACTAAGAGAAGTATGTTTGAGACGTACTATCTGTGGAGGATTAGTTACTAGTTAGTACATACACTATCCTGATGATACTAACTTCTAGTATACTAAGAGAAGTATGTTTGAGACGTACTATCTGTGGAGGATTAGTTACTAGTTAGTACATACACTATCCTGATGATACTAACTTCTAGTATACTAAGATAAGTATGTTTGAGACATACTATCTGTGGAGGATTAGTTACTAGTTAGTACGTACACTATCCTGATGCATACTAACTTCTAGTATACTAAGAGAAGTATGTTTGAGACGTACTATCTGTGGAGGATTAGTTACTAGTTAGTACATACACTATCCTGATGATACTAACTTCTAGTATACTAAGAGAAGTATGTTTGAGACGTACTATCTGTGGAGGATTAGTTACTAGTTAGTACGTACACTATCCTGATGATACTAACTTCTAGTATACTAAGAGAAGTATGATTGAGACATACTATCTGTGGAGGATTAGTTACTAGTTAGTACGTACACTATCCTGATGATACTAACTTCTAGTGTACTAAGAGAAGTATGTGATTTGAGACATACTATCTGTGGAGGATTAGTTACTAGTTAGTACGTACACTATCCTGATGATACTAACTTCTAGTATACTAAGAGAAGTATGTTTGAGACATACTATCTGTGGAGGATTAGTTACTAGTTAGTACGTACACTATCCTGATGCATACTAACTTCTAGTATACTAAGAGAAGTATGTTTGAGACGTACTATCTGTGGAGGATTAGTTACTAGTTAGTACGTACACTATCCTGATGATACTAACTTCTAGTATACTAAGATAAGTATGTTTGAGACATACTATCTGTGGAGGATTAGTTACTAGTTAGTACGTACACTATCCTGATGATACTAACTTCTAGTATACTAAGAGAAGTATGTTTGAGACATACTATCTGTGGAGGATGAGTTACTAGTTAGTACGTACACTATCCTGATGATACTAACTTCTAGTATACTAAGAGAAGTATGTTTGAGACGTACTATCTGTGGAGGATTAGTTACTAGTTAGTACATACACTATCCTGATGATACTAACTTCTAGTATACTAAGAGAAGTATGTTTGAGACGTACTATCTGTGGAGGATTAGTTACTAGTTAGTACGTACACTATCCTGATGATACTAACTTCTAGTATACTAAGAGAAGTATGTTTGAGACATACTATCTGTGGAGGATTAGTTACTAGTTAGTACGTACACTATCCTGATGATACTAACTTCTAGTATACTAAGAGAAGTATGTTTGAGACATACTATCTGTGGAGGATTAGTTACCAGTTAGTACGTACACTATCCTGATGCATACTAACTTCTAGTATACTAAGAGAAGTATGTTTGAGACGTACTATCTGTGGAGGATTAGTTACTAGTTAGTACATACACTATCCTGATGATACTAACTTCTAGTATACTAAGAGAAGTATGTTTGAGACGTACTATCTGTGGAGGATTAGTTACTAGTTAGTACATACACTATCCTGATGATACTAACTTCTAGTATACTAAGATAAGTATGTTTGAGACATACTATCTGTGGAGGATTAGTTACTAGTTAGTACGTACACTATCCTGATGCATACTAACTTCTAGTATACTAAGAGAAGTATGTTTGAGACGTACTATCTGTGGAGGATTAGTTACTAGTTAGTACATACACTATCCTGATGATACTAACTTCTAGTATACTAAGAGAAGTATGTTTGAGACGTACTATCTGTGGAGGATTAGTTACTAGTTAGTACGTACACTATCCTGATGATACTAACTTCTAGTATACTAAGAGAAGTATGATTGAGACATACTATCTGTGGAGGATTAGTTACTAGTTAGTACGTACACTATCCTGATGATACTAACTTCTAGTGTACTAAGAGAAGTATGTGATTTGAGACATACTATCTGTGGAGGATTAGTTACTAGTTAGTACGTACACTATCCTGATGATACTAACTTCTAGTATACTAAGAGAAGTATGTTTGAGACATACTATCTGTGGAGGATTAGTTACTAGTTAGTACGTACACTATCCTGATGCATACTAACTTCTAGTATACTAAGAGAAGTATGTTTGAGACGTACTATCTGTGGAGGATTAGTTACTAGTTAGTACGTACACTATCCTGATGATACTAACTTCTAGTATACTAAGAGAAGTATGTTTGAGACATACTATCTGTGGAGGATTAGTTACTAGTTAGTACGTACACTATCCTGATGATACTAACTTCTAGTGTACTAAGAGAAGTATGTGATTTGAGACATACTATCTGTGGAGGATTAGCTACTAGTTAGTACGTACACTATCCTGATGATACTAACTTCTAGTATACTAAGAGAAGTATGTTTGAGACATACTATCTGTGGAGGATTAGTTACTAGTTAGTACGAACACTATCCTGATGATACTAACTTCTAGTATACTAAGAGAAGTATGTGATTTGAGACATACTATCTGTGGAGGATTAGTTACTAGTTAGTACGAACACTATCCTGATGATACTAACTTCTAGTATACTAAGAGAAGTATGTTTGAGACATACTATCTGTGGAGGATTAGTTACTAGTTAGTACGTACACTATCCTGATGATACTAACTTCTAGTATACTAAGAGAAGTATGTTTGAGACATACTATCTGTGGAGGATTAGTTACTAGTTAGTACGTACACTATCCTGATGCATACTAACTTCTAGTATACTAAGAGAAGTATGTTTGAGACGTACTATCTGTGGAGGATTAGTTACTAGTTAGTACGTACACTATCCTGATGATACTAACTTCTAGTATACTAAGAGAAGTATGTTTGAGACATACTATCTGTGGAGGATTAGTTACTAGTTAGTACGTACACTATCCTGATGATACTAACTTCTAGTGTACTAAGAGAAGTATGTGATTTGAGACATACTATCTGTGGAGGATTAGTTACTAGTTAGTACGTACACTATCCTGATGATACTAACTTCTAGTATACTAAGAGAAGTATGATTGAGACATACTATCTGTGGAGGATTAGTTACTAGTTAGTACGTACACTATCCTGATGATACTAACTTCTAGTGTACTAAGAGAAGTATGTGATTTGAGACATACTATCTGTGGAGGATTAGTTACTAGTTAGTACGTACACTATCCTGATGATACTAACTTCTAGTATACTAAGAGAAGTATGATTGAGACATACTATCTGTGGAGGATTAGTTACTAGTTAGTACGTACACTATCCTGATGATACTAACTTCTAGTGTACTAAGAGAAGTATGTGATTTGAGACATACTATCTGTGGAGGATTAGTTACTAGTTAGTACGTACACTATCCTGATGATACTAACTTCTAGTATACTAAGAGAAGTATGTTTGAGACATACTATCTGTGGAGGATTAGTTACTAGTTAGTACGTACACTATCCTGATGCATACTAACTTCTAGTATACTAAGAGAAGTATGTTTGAGACGTACTATCTGTGGAGGATTAGTTACTAGTTAGTACGTACACTATCCTGATGATACTAACTTCTAGTATACTAAGAGAAGTATGTTTGAGACATACTATCTGTGGAGGATTAGTTACTAGTTAGTACGTACACTATCCTGATGATACTAACTTCTAGTGTACTAAGAGAAGTATGTGATTTGAGACATACTATCTGTGGAGGATTAGTTACTAGTTAGTACGTACACTATCCTGATGATACTAACTTCTAGTATACTAAGAGAAGTATGTTTGAGACATACTATCTGTGGAGGATTAGTTACTAGTTAGTACGAACACTATCCTGATGATACTAACTTCTAGTATACTAAGAGAAGTATGTTTGAGACATACTATCTGTGGAGGATTAGTTACTAGTTAGTACGAACACTATCCTGATGATACTAACTTCTAGTATACTAAGAGAAGTATGTGATTTGAGACATACTATCTGTGGAGGATTAGTTACTAGTTAGTACGAACACTATCCTGATGATACTAACTTCTAGTATACTAAGAGAAGTATGTTTGAGACATACTATCTGTGGAGGATTAGTTACTAGTTAGTACGTACACTATCCTGATGATACTAACTTCTAGTATACTAAGAGAAGTATGTTTGAGACATACTATCTATGGAGGATTAGTTACTAGTTAGTACACTATCCTGATGATACTAACTTCTAGTATACTAAGAGAAGTATGTTTGAGACATACTATCTGTGGAGGATTAGTTACTAGTTAGTACGAACACTATCCTGATGATACTAACTTCTAGTATACTAAGAGAAGTATGTGATTTGAGACATACTATCTGTGGAGGATTAGTTACTAGTTAGTACGAACACTATCCTGATGATACTAACTTCTAGTATACTAAGAGAAGTATGTTTGAGACATACTATCTGTGGAGGATTAGTTACTAGTTAGTACGTACACTATCCTGATGATACTAACTTCTAGTATACTAAGAGAAGTATGTTTGAGACATACTATCTATGGAGGATTAGTTACTAGTTAGTACGTACACTATCCTGATGATACTAACTTCTAGTATACTAAGAGAAGTATGTTTGAGACATACTATCTATGGAGGATTAGTTACTAGTTAGTACGTACACTATCCTGATGATACTAACTTCTAGTATACTAAGAGAAGTATGTTTGAGACATACTATCTATGGAGGATTAGTTACTAGTTAGTACGAACACTATCCTGATGATACTAACTTCTAGTATACTAAGAGAAGTATGTTTGAGACATACTATCTGTGGAGGATTAGTTACTAGTTAGTACGAACACTATCCTGATGATACTAACTTCTAGTATACTAAGAGAAGTATGATTGAGACATACTATCTGTGGAGGATTAGTTACTAGTTAGTACGTACACTATCCTGATGATACTAACTTCTAGTATACTAAGAGAAGTATGATTGAGACATACTATCTGTGGAGGATTAGTTACTAGTTAGTACGAACACTATCCTGATGATACTAACTTCTAGTATACTAAGAGAAGTATGATTGAGACATACTATCTGTGGAGGATTAGTTACTAGTTAGTACGTACACTATCCTGATGATACTAACTTCTAGTATACTAAGAGAAGTATGTTTGAGACATACTATCTGTGGAGGATTAGTTACTAGTTAGTACGAACACTATCCTGATGATACTAACTTCTAGTATACTAAGAGAAGTATGTTTGAGACATACTATCTGTGGAGGATTAGTTACTAGTTAGTACGAACACTATCCTGATGATACTAACTTCTAGTATACTAAGAGAAGTATGATTGAGACATACTATCTGTGGAGGATTAGTTACTAGTTAGTACGTACACTATCCTGATGATACTAACTTCTAGTATACTAAGAGAAGTATGTTTGAGACATACTATCTGTGGAGGATTAGTTACTAGTTAGTACGAACACTATCCTGATGATACTAACTTCTAGTATACTAAGAGAAGTATGATTGAGACATACTATCTGTGGAGGATTAGTTACTAGTTAGTACGTACACTATCCTGATGATACTAACTTCTAGTATACTAAGAGAAGTATGTTTGAGACATACTATCTGTGTAGGATTAGTTACTAGTTAGTACGAACACTATCCTGGTGATACTAACTTCTAGTATACTAAGAGAAGTATGTTTGAGACATACTATCTGTGGAGGATTAGTTACCAGTTAGTATGTAAACTATCCTGATGATACTAACTTCTAGTATACTAAGAGAAGTATGTTTGAGACATACTATCTGTGGAGGATTAGTTACTAGTTATTACGAACACTATCCTGATGATACTAACTTCTAGTATACTAAGAGAAGTATGATTGAGACATACTATCTGTGGAGGATTAGTTACTAGTTAGTACGTACACTATCCTGATGATACTAACTTCTAGTATACTAAGAGAAGTATGATTGAGACATACTATCTGTGGAGGATTAGTTACTAGTTAGTACGAACACTATCCTGATGATACTAACTTCTAGTATACTAAGAGAAGTATGATTGAGACATACTATCTGTGGAGGATTAGTTACTAGTTAGTACGTACACTATCCTGATGATACTAACTTCTAGTATACTAAGAGAAGTATGTTTGAGACATACTATCTGTGGAGGATTAGTTACTAGTTAGTACGAACACTATCCTGATGATACTAACTTCTAGTATACTAAGAGAAGTATGATTGAGACATACTATCTGTGGAGGATTAGTTACTAGTTAGTACGTACACTATCCTGATGATACTAACTTCTAGTATACTAAGAGAAGTATGTTTGAGACATACTATCTGTGGAGGATAAGTTACTAGTTAGTACGAACACTATCCTGATGATACTAACTTCTAGTATACTAAGAGAAGTATGATTGAGACATACTATCTGTGGAGGATTAGTTACTAGTTAGTACGTACACTATCCTGATGATACTAACTTCTAGTATACTAAGAGAAGTATGATTGAGACATACTATCTGTGGAGGATTAGTTACTAGTTAGTACGTACACTATCCTGATGATACTAACTTCTAGTATACTAAGAGAAGTATGTTTGAGACATACTATCTGTGGAGGATTAGTTACTAGTTAGTACGAACACTATCCTGATGATACTAACTTCTAGTATACTAAGAGAAGTATGTTTGAGACATACTATCTGTGGAGGATTAGTTACCAGTTAGTACGTACACTATCCTGATGATACTAACTTCTAGTATACTAAGAGAAGTATGTTTGAGACATACTATCTGTGGAGGATTAGTTACCAGTTAGTACGTACACTATCCTGATGATACTAACTTCTAGTATACTAAGAGAAGTATGTTTGAGACATACTATCTGTGGAGGATTAGTTACCAGTTAGTACGTACACTATCCTGATGATACTAACTTCTAGTATACTAAGAGAAGTATGTTTGAGACATACTATCTGTGGAGGATTAGTTACTAGTTAGTACGTACACTATCCTGATGCATACTAACTTCTAGTATACTAAGAGAAGTATGTTTGAGACATACTATCTGTGGAGAATTAGTTACTAGTTAGTACGTACACTATCCTGATGATACTAACTTCTAGTATACTAAGAGTAGTATGTTTGAGACATACTATCTCTGGAGAATTAGTTACTAGTTAGTACGTACACTATCCTGATGATACTAACTTCTAGTATACTAAGAGAAGTATGTTTGAGACATACTATCTATGGAGGATTAGTTACTAGTTAGTACGTACACTATCCTGATGATACTAACTTCTAGTATACTAAGAGAAGTATGTTTGAGACGTACTATCTATGGAGGATTAGTTACTAGTTAGTACGTACACTATCCTGATGATACTAACTTCTAGTATACTAAGAGAAGTATGTTTGAGACATACTATCTATGGAGGATTAGTTACTAGTTAGTACGAACACTATCCTGATGATACTAACTTCTAGTATACTAAGAGAAGTATGTTTGAGACATACTATCTGTGGAGGATTAGTTACTAGTTAGTACGTACACTATCCTGATGATACTAACTTCTAGTATACTAAGAGAAGTATGATTGAGACATACTATCTGTGGAGGATTAGTTACTAGTTAGTACGTACACTATCCTGATGATACTAACTTCTAGTATACTAAGAGAAGTATGTTTGAGACATACTATCTGTGGAGGATTAGTTACTAGTTAGTACGAACACTATCCTGGTGATACTAACTTCTAGTATACTAAGAGAAGTATGTTTGAGACATACTATCTGTGGAGGATTAGTTACCAGTTAGTATGTACACTATCCTGATTATACTAACTTCTAGTATACTAAGAGAAGTATGTTTGAGACATACTATCTGTGGAGGATTAGTTACTAGTTAGTACGAACACTATCCTGATGATACTAACTTCTAGTATACTAAGAGAAGTATGATTGAGACATACTATCTGTGGAGGATTAGTTACTAGTTAGTACGTACACTATCCTGATGATGCTAACTTCTAGTATACTAAGAGAAGTATGATTGAGACATACTATCTGTGGAGGATTAGTTACTAGTTAGTACGTACACTATCCTGATGATACTAACTTCTAGTATACTAAGAGAAGTATGATTGAGACATACTATCTGTGGAGGATTAGTTACTAGTTAGTACGTACACTATCCTGATGATACTAACTTCTAGTATACTAAGAGAAGTATGATTGAGACATACTATCTGTGGAGGATTAGTTACTAGTTAGTACGTACACTATCCTGATGATACTAACTTCTAGTATACTAAGAGAAGTATGTTTGAGACATACTATCTGTGGAGGATTAGTTACTAGTTAGTACGAACACTATCCTGATGATACTAACTTCTAGTATACTAAGAGAAGTATGTTTGAGACATACTATCTGTGGAGGATTAGTTACTAGTTAGTACGAACACTATCCTGATGATACTAACTTCTAGTATACTAAGAGAAGTATGATTGAGACATACTATCTGTGGAGGATTAGTTACTAGTTAGTACGTACACTATCCTGAGGATACTAACTTCTAGTATACTAAGAGAAGTATGTTTGAGACATACTATCTGTGGAGGATTAGTTACTAGTTAGTACGTACACTATCCTGAGGATACTAACTTCTAGTATACTAAGAGAAGTATGTTTGAGACATACTATCTGTGGAGGATTAGTTACTAGTTAGTACGAACACTATCCTGATGATACTAACTTCTAGTATACTAAGAGAAGTATGATTGAGACATACTATCTGTGGAGGATTAGTTACTAGTTAGTACGAACACTATCCTGATGATAATAACTTCTAGTATACTAAGAGAAGTATGATTGAGACATACTATCTGTGGAGGATTAGTTACTAGTTAGTACGTACACTATCCTGATGATACTAACTTCTAGTATACTAAGAGAAGTATGTTTGAGACATACTATCTGTGGAGGATTAGTTACTAGTTAGTACGAACACTATCCTGATGATACTAACTTCTAGTATACTAAGAGAAGTATGATTGAGACATACTATCTGTGGAGGATTAGTTACTAGTTAGTACGTACACTATCCTGATGATACTAACTTCTAGTATACTAAGAGAAGTATAATTGAGACATACTATCTGTGGAGGATTAGTTACTAGTTAGTACGTACACTATCCTGATGATACTAACTTCTAGTATACTAAGAGAAGTATGTTTGAGACATACTATCTGTGGAGGATTAGTTACTAGTTAGTACGAACACTATCCTGATGATACTAACTTCTAGTATACTAAGAGAAGTATGTTTGAGACATACTATCTGTGGAGGATTAGTTACCAGTTAGTACGTACACTATCCTGATGATACTAACTTCTAGTATACTAAGAGAAGTATGTTTGAGACATACTATCTGTGGAGGATTAGTTACCAGTTAGTACGTACACTATCCTGATGATACTAACTTCTAGTATACTAAGAGAAGTATGTTTGAGACATACTATCTGTGGAGGATTAGTTACGAGTTAGTACGTACACTATCCTGATGATACTAACTTCTAGTATACTAAGAGAAGTATGTTTGAGACATACTATCTGTGGAGGATTAGTTACTAGTTAGTACGTACACTATCCTGATGCATACTAACTTCTAGTATACTAAGAGAAGTATGTTTGAGACATACTATCTGTGGAGAATTAGTTACTAGTTAGTACGTACACTATCCTGATGATACTAACTTCTAGTGTACTAAGAGAAGTATGTGATTTGAGACATACTATCTGTGGAGGATTAGTTACTAGTTAGTACGAACACTATCCTGATGATACTAACTTCTAGTATACTAAGAGAAGTATGATTGAGACATACTATCTGTGGAGGATTAGTTACTAGTTAGTACGTACACTATCCTGATGATACTAACTTCTAGTATACTAAGAGAAGTATGTTTGAGACATACTATCTGTGGAGGATTAGTTACTAGTTAGTACGAACACTATCCTGATGATACTAACTTCTAGTATACTAAGAGAAGTATGATTGAGACATACTATCTGTGGAGGATTAGTTACTAGTTAGTACGTACACTATCCTGATGATACTAACTTCTAGTATACTAAGAGAAGTATGATTGAGACATACTATCTGTGGAGGATTAGTTACTAGTTAGTACGTACACTATCCTGATGATACTAACTTCTAGTATACTAAGAGAAGTATGTTTGAGACATACTATCTGTGGAGGATTAGTTACTAGTTAGTACGAACACTATCCTGATGATACTAACTTCTAGTATACTAAGAGAAGTATGATTGAGACATACTATCTGTGGAGGATTAGTTACTAGTTAGTACGTACACTATCCTGATGATACTAACTTCTAGTATACTAAGAGAAGTATGATTGAGACATACTATCTGTGGAGGATTAGTTACTAGTTAGTACGTACACTATCCTGATGATACTAACTTCTAGTATACTAAGAGAAGTATGTTTGAGACATACTATCTGTGGAGGATTAGTTACTAGTTAGTACGAACACTATCCTGATGATACTAACTTCTAGTATACTAAGAGAAGTATGTTTGAGACATACTATCTGTGGAGGATTAGTTACCAGTTAGTACGTACACTATCCTGATGATACTAACTTCTAGTATACTAAGAGAAGTATGTTTGAGACATACTATCTGTGGAGGATTAGTTACCAGTTAGTACGTACACTATCCTGATGATACTAACTTCTAGTATACTAAGAGAAGTATGTTTGAGACATACTATCTGTGGAGAATTAGTTACTAGTTAGTACGTACACTATCCTGATGATACTAACTTCTAGTATACTAAGAGAAGTATGTTTGAGACATACTATCTGTGGAGGATTAGTTACTAGTTAGTACGAACACTATCCTGATGATACTAACTTCTAGTATACTAAGAGAAGTATGTTTGAGACATACTATCTGTGGAGGATTAGTTACCAGTTAGTACGTACACTATCCTGATGATACTAACTTCTAGTATACTAAGAGAAGTATGATTGAGACATACTATCTGTGGAGGATTAGTTACTAGTTAGTACGTACACTATCCTGATGCATACTAACTTCTAGTATACTAAGAGAAGTATGTTTGAGACATACTATCTGTGGAGAATTAGTTACTAGTTAGTACGTACACTATCCTGATGATACTAACTTCTAGTATACTAAGAGTAGTATGTTTGAGACATACTATCTCTGGAGAATTAGTTACTAGTTAGTACGTACACTATCCTGATGATACTAACTTCTAGTATACTAAGAGAAGTATGTTTGAGACATACTATCTGTGGAGGATTAGTTACTAGTTAGTACGTACACTATCCTGATGATACTAACTTCTAGTATACTAAGAGAAGTATGTTTGAGACATACTATCTGTGGAGGATTAGTTACTAGTTAGTACGTACACTATCCTGATGATACTAACTTCTAGTATACTAAGAGAAGTATGTTTGAGACGTACTATCTGTGGAGGATTAGTTACTAGTTAGTACGTACACTATCCTGATGCATACTAACTTCTAGTATACTAAGAGAAGTATGTTTGAGACATACTATCTGTGGAGGATTAGTTACTAGTTAGTACGTACACTATCCTGATGATACTAACTTCTAGTATACTAAGAGAAGTATGTTTGAGACATACTATCTGTGGAGGATTAGTTACTAGTTAGTACGTATACTATCCTGATGATACTAACTTCTAGTATACTAAGAGAAGTATGTTTGAGACATACTATCTGTGGAGGATTAGTTACTAGTTAGTACGTACACTATCCTGATGCATACTAACTTCTAGTATACTAAGAGAAGTATGTTTGAGACATACTATCTGTGGAGGATTAGTTACTAGTTAGTATGAACACTATGCTGATGCATACTAACTTCTAGTATACTAAGAGAAGTATGTTTGAGACATACTATCTGTGGAGGATTAGTTACTAGTTAATACATACACTATCCTGATGATACTAACTTCTAGTATACTAAGAGAAGTATGTTTGAGACATACTATCTGTGGAGGATTAGTTACTAGTTAGTACGTACACTATCCTGATGATACTAACTTCTAGTGTACTAAGAGAAGTATGTTTGAGACATACTATCTGAGGAGGATTAGTTACTAGTTAGTACGTACACTATCCTGATGATACTAACTTCTAGTATACTAAGAGAAGTATGTGATTTGAGACACAGCACTTGTCTTTGTTCTTGTCTTAACTTCAATTATATTACTAATAATAATATTAATTATTCTCATATTATTTCAAGGTCGTACATTGAAGACACTGAGGCACTAATGGCTACAGTTGAAATCATAACTTCTTTATGGTGTGTTTTAAAGGCAGAATAATGAGGAACTCGTCGTGAAACTATGATCAGCGTTGACGTTTATCATGAATGAACCAGAGATAACTTCATAAAACACTGAAGCTCCTCCAGCTCCAGAATTATCATTCACTTCAAGTGGTTCCTTCAGAACAAAGAAGCTCCAGCAGACTTCGTTACTTCTGGGCCACACGTCTCTGATCCTCCAACCTCTTTCATGTGCAGAACCAGAGCCTTTGAAGGTCGAAGAAAACTCCAGTCTGAGAAGCTTTTTCCTGCAATGCAGCAAAAGTGAAGATCCGTCGGACGGTTTCATGACGGTTCTGAGTCCTGGCTCGGTTCTGAGTCCTGGCTCGGTTCTGTGGTCCCGACTCGGTTCTGTGGTCCCGGCTCGGTTCTGTGGTCCCGGCTCGGTTCTGTGGTCCAGGCTCGGTTCTGAGTCCTGGCTCGGTTCTGAGTCCTGGCTCGGTTCTGTGGTCCTGGCTCGGTTCTGTGGTCCCGACTCGGTTCTGTGGTCCCGGCTCGGTTCTGTGGTCCCGGCTCGGTTCTGTGGTCCAGGCTCGGTTCTGAGTCCTGGCTCGGTTCTGAGTCCTGGCTCGGTTCTGTGGTCCTGGCTCGGTTCTGTGGTCCAGGCTCGGTTCTGAGTCCTGGCTCGGTTCTGAGTCCTGGCTCGGTTCTGTGGTCCTGGCTCGGTTCTGAGTCCTGGCTCGGTTCTGAGTCCTGGCTCGGTTCTGTGGTCCCGGCTCGGTTCTGAGTCCTGGCTTGGTTCTGAGTCCTGGCTCGGTTCTGTGGTCCCGGCTCGGTTCTGAGTCCTGGCTCGGTTCTGTGGTCCTGGCTCGGTTCTGAGTCCTGGCTCGGTTCTGAGTCCTGGCTCGGTTCTGTGGTCCTGGCTCGGTTCTGAGTCCTGGCTCGGTTCTGAGTCCTGGCTCGGTTCTGTGGTCCCGGCTCGGTTCTGAGTCCTGGCTTGGTTCTTAGTCCTGGCTCGGTTCTGTGGTCCCGGCTCGGTTCTGAGTCCTGGCTCGGTTCTGTGGTCCTGGCTCGGTTCTGAGTCCTGGCTCGGTTCTGAGTCCTTTCTCGGTTCTGAGTCCTGGCTCGGTTCTGTGGTCCCGGCTCGGTTCTGAGTCCTGGCTCGGTTCTGTGGTCCTGGCTCGGTTATGTGGTCCTGGCTCGGTTCTGAGTCCTGTCTCGGTTCTGAGTCCTTTCTCGGTTCTGAGTCCTGGCTCGGTTCTGAGTCCTTTCTCGGTTCTGAGTCCTGGCTCGGTTCTGTGGTCCCGGCTCGGTTCTGAGTCCTGGCTCGGTTCTGTGGTCCTGGCTCGGTTATGTGGTCCTGGCTCGGTTCTGAGTCCTGGCTCGGTTCTGAGTCCTTTCTCGGTTCTGAGTCCTGGCTCGGTTCTGTGGTCCTGGCTCGGTTCTGTGGTCCTGTCTCGGTTCTGTGGTCCCGGCTCGGTTCTGAGTCCTGGCTCGGTTCTGTGGTCCAGGCTCGGTTCTGAGTCCTCCTGACCCGGTCCGGGCGTCACCTTTAGATCTAATGGTCGTATACGAGCTTTAAAAACGAACAGACGTTGAAGTCGTTTCTCACTTTTTCAAACGTTGAATATTCATGAGAAGGTTTTTATTAACGATTCATGAATGATTTGAAGAAAAGCTTTTGTTCAACAATTGAATAAAAACTAAATAATTCGATTTAAGATTCTTTTATCATCTGGAAGATCGTCTGTGTTTAGAGTCTGGAGCGACTTTCTGTAGATGCTGGTCGTGACCCTGGTGTGTGTGTGTGACCCTGAGAAACACACTGTACCCTGAAGGGTGAGCACAACATCAGTGTGTGAGTGTGTGTGTGACTGGGTGAGTGTGTAACTGGCTGAGTGTGTAACTGGGTGAGTGTGTAACTGGGTGAGTGTGTAACTGGATGAGTGTGTAACTGGATGAGTGTGTAACTGGATGAGTGTGTAACTGTGTGAGTGTGTAACTGTGTGAGTGTGTAACTGGATGAGTGTGTAACTGGATCAGTGTGTAACTGGGTGAGTGTGTAACTGGGTGAGTGTGTAACTGGGTGAGTGTGTAACTGGATGAGTGTGTAACTGGATGAGTGTGTGAGTGTGTAACTGTGTGAGTGTGTGAGTGTGTAACTGGATGAGTGTGTAACTGTGTGAGTGTGTAACTGGGTGAGTGTGTGACTGGGTGAGTGTGTAACTGGATGAGTGTGTAACTGGGTGAGTGTGTAACTGGGTGAGTGTGTAACTGGGTGAGTGTGTAACTGGATGAGTGTGTAACTGTGTGAGTGTGTAACTGGGTGAGTGTGTGACTGGGTGAGTGTGTAACTGGATGAGTGTGTAACTGGGTGAGTGTGTAACTGGGTGAGTGTGTAACTGGGTGAGTGTGTAACTGGATGAGTGTGTAACTGGCTGAGTGTGTAACTGGGTGAGTGTGTAACTGGGTGAGTGTGTAACTGGATGAGTGTGTAACTGGGTGAGTGTGTAACTGGATGAGTGTGTAACTGGATGAGTGTGTAACTGGGTGAGTGTGTGACTGGATGAGTGTGTAACTGGATGAGTGTGTAACTGGATGAGTGTGTAACTGTGTGAGTGTGTGACTGGATGAGTATGTAACTGGGTGAGTGTGTAACTGGATGAGTGTGTAACTGGGTGAGTGTGTGACTGGATGAGTGTGTAACTGGATGAGTGTGTAACTGGATGAGTGTGTAACTGGGTGAGTGTGTAACTGGATGAGTGTGTAACTGGGTGAGTGTGTAACTGGATGAGTGTGTAACTGGGTGAGTGTGTAACTGGATGAGTGTGTAACTGGATGAGTGTGTAACTGGGTGAGTGTGTGACTGGATGAGTGTGTAACTGGATGAGTGTATAACTGGGTGAGTGTGTAACTGGGTGAGTGTGTAACTGGGTGAGTGTGTAACTGGATGAGTGTGTAACTGGGTGAGTGTGTAACTGGATGAGTGTGTAACTGGATGAGTGTGTAACTGGGTGAGTGTGTGACTGGATGAGTGTGTAACTGGATGAGTGTATAACTGGGTGAGTGTGTAACTGGGTGAGTGTGTAACTGTGTGAGTGTGTGACTGGATGAGTGTGTAACTGGATGAGTGTGTAACTGGGTGAGTGTGTAACTGGATGAGTGTGTAACTGGGTGAGTGTGTAACTGGATGAGTGTGTAACTGGGTGAGTGTGTAACTGGATGAGTGTGTAACTGGATGAGTGTGTAACTGGGTGAGTGTGTGACTGGATGAGTGTGTAACTGGATGAGTGTGTAACTGGGTGAGTGTGTAACTGGGTGAGTGTGTAACTGGGTGAGTGTGTAACTGGATGAGTGTATAACTGGGTGAGTGTGTAACTGGGTGAGTGTGTAACTGGGTGAGTGTGTAACTGGATGAGTGTGTAACTGGGTGAGTGTGTAACTGGATGAGTGTGTAACTGGGTGAGTGTGTAACTGGGTGAGTGTGTAACTGTGTGAGTGTGTAACTGGATGAGTGTGTAACTGGGTGTGTGTGTGACTGGGTGAGTGTGTAACTGTGTGAGTGTGTAACTGGATGAGTGTGTAACTGGGTGAGTGTGTAACTGGGTGAGTGTGTAACTGTGTGAGTGTGTAACTGGATGAGTGTGTAACTGTGTGAGTGTGTGACTGGGTGAGTGTGTAACTGTGTGAGTGTGTAACTGTGTGAGTGTGTGACTGGGTGAGTGTGTAACTGTGTGAGTGTGTGACTGGGTGAGTGTGTAACTGGGTGAGTGTGTAACTGTGTGAGTGTGTGACTGGGTGAGTGTGTAACTGTGTGAGTGTGTGACTGGGTGAGTGTGTAACTGTGTGAGTGTGTAACTGGGTGAGTGTGTAACTGGGTGAGTGTGTGACTGTGTGAGTGTGTAACCGTGTGAGTGTGTAACTGGGTGAGTGTGTAACTGTGTGAGTGTGTGACTGTGTGAGTGTGTAACTGTGTGAGTGTGTAACTGGGTGAGTGTGTAACTGGGTGAGTGTGTGACTGTGTGAGTGTGTAACTGGGTGAGTGTGTAACTGGGTGAGTGTGTAACTGTGTGAGTGTGTGACTGGGTGAGTGTGTAACTGTGTGAGCGTGTAACTGGGTGAGTGTGTAACTGGATGAGTGTGTAACTGGGTGAGTGTGTAACTGGATGAGTGTGTAACTGGATGAGTGTGTAACTGGGTGAGTGTGTAACTGGGTGAGTGTATGACTGGGTGAGTGTGTAACTGGATGAGTGTGTAACTGGGTGAGTGTGTAACTGTGTGAGCGTGTAACTGGGTGAGTGTGTAACTGGATGAGTGTGTAACTGGATGAGTGTGTAACTGGGTGAGTGTGTAACTGGGTGAGTGTATGACTGGGTGAGTGTGTAACTGGATGAGTGTGTAACTGGGTGAGTGTGTGACTGGGTGAGTGTGTGAGTGGGTGAGTGTGTGAGTGGGTGAGTGTGTAACTGGGTGAGTGTGTGACTGGGTGAGTGTGTGACTGGGTGAGTGTGTAACTGGGTGAGTGTATGACTGGGTGAGTGTGTAACTGGATGAGTGTGTAACTGGGTGAGTGTGTAACTGTGTGAGTGTGTGACTGGGTGGGTGTGTGAGTGGGTGAGTGTGTGACTGGGTGAGTGTGTAACTGGGTGAGTGTGTGACTGGGTGAGTGTGTGACTGGGTGAGTGTGTGACTGGGTGAGTGTGTGACTGGGTGAGTGTGTAACTGTGTGAGTGTGTAACTGGGTGAGTGTGTAACTGGGTGAGTGTGTAACTGGGTGAGTGTGTGACTGGGTGAGTGTGTAACTGGGTGAGTGTATGACTGGGTGAGTGTGTAACTGGATGAGTGTGTAACTGGGTGAGTGTGTAACTGTGTGAGTGTGTGACTGGGTGGGTGTGTGAGTGGGTGAGTGTGTGACTGGGTGAGTGTGTAACTGGGTGAGTGTGTGACTGGGTGAGTGTGTGACTGGGTGAGTGTGTGACTGGGTGAGTGTGTGACTGGGTGAGTGTGTAACTGTGTGAGTGTGTAACTGGGTGAGTGTGTAACTGGGTGAGTGTGTAACTGGGTGAGTGTGTAACTGTGTGAGTGTGTAACTGGGTGAGTGTATGACTGGGTGAGTGTGTAACTGGGTGAGTGTGTGAGTGGGTGAGTGTGTAACTGGGTGAGTGTGTGACTGGGTGAGTGTGTAACTGGGTGAGTGTGTAACTGGGTGAGTGTGTGACTGTGTGAGTGTGTAACTGGGTGAGTGTGTAACTGGGTGAGTGTATGACTGGGTGAGTGTGTAACTGGGTGAGTGTGTAACTGGGTGAGTGTGTGACTGGGTGAGTGTGTGACTGGCTGAGTGTGTAACTGGATGAGTGTGTAACTGTGTGAGTGTGTAACTGGCTGAGTGTGTGACTGGGTGAGTGTGTAACTGGGTGAGTGTGTAACTGGGTGAGTGTGTGACTGGGTGAGTGTGTAACTGGGTGAGTGTGTAACTGGGTGAGTGTGTGACTGGGTGAGTGTGTAACTGGGTGAGTGTGTAACTGGGTGAGTGTGTGACTGGGTGAGTGTGTAACTGGGTGAGTGTGTAACTGGGTGAGTGTGTGACTGGGTGAGTGTGTAACTGGGTGAGTGTGTAACTGGGTGAGTGTGTGACTGGGTGAGTGTGTGACTGGCTGAGTGTGTAACTGGATGAGTGTGTAACTGTGTGAGTGTGTAACTGGCTGAGTGTGTAACTGGGTGAGTGTGTAACTGGGTGAGTGTGTAACTGGGTGAGTGTGTGACTGGCTGAGTGTGTAACTGGATGAGTGTGTAACTGGGTGAGTGTGTAACTGGCTGAGTTTGTAACTGGATGAGTGTGTAACTGGGTGAGTGTGTAACTGTGTGAGTGTGTAACCGGGTGAGTGTGTAACTGGCTGAGTGTGTAACTGGATGACTGTGTAACTGTGTGAGCGTGTAACTGTGTGAGTGTGTAACTGTGTGAGTGTGTAACTGGATGAGTGTGTAACTGTGTGAGTGTGTAACTGGATGAGTGTGTAACTGTGTGAGTGTGTAACTGGATGAGTGTGTAACTGGGTGAGTGTGTAACTGGGTGAGTGTGTAACTGGATGAGTGTGTGACTGGGTGAGTGTGTGACTGGATGAGTGTGTAACTGGATGAGTGTGTAACTGGGTGAGTGTGTAACTGGGTGAGTGTGTGACTGGATGAGTGTGTAACTGGATGAGTGTGTAACTGGGTGAGTGTGTGACTGGGTGAGTGTGTAACTGGATGAGTGTGTAACTGGATGAGTGTGTAACTGTGTGAGTGTGTGACTGGGTGAGTGTGTAACTGGATGAGTGTGTAACTGGATGAGTGTGTAACTGGATGAGTGTGTAACTGGGTGAGTGTGTGACTGGGTGAGTGTGTAACTGGATGAGTGTGTAACTGGATGAGTGTGTAACTGGGTGAGTGTGTGACTGGGTGAGTGTGTAACATGGTGAGTGTGTAACTGGGTGAGTGTGTAACTGGATGAGTGTGTAACTGGGTGAGTGTGTAACTGGATGAGTGTGTAACTGGGTGAGTGTGTAACTGGGTTAATGTGTAACTGGATGAGTGTGTAACTGGGTGAGTGTGTAACTGGGTGAGTGTGTAACTGGATGAGTGTGTAACTGGGTGAGTGTGTAACTGTGTGAGTGTGTAACTGGGTGAGTGTGTAACTGTGTGAGTGTGTAACTGGGTGAGTGTGTAACTGGGTGATTGTGTAACTGGGTGAGTGTGTAACTGGATGAGTGTGTAACTGGGTGAGTGTATGACTGGGTGAGTGTGTGACTGGGTGAGTGTGTAACTGGCTGAGTGTGTAACTGGATGAGTGTGTAACTGGATGAGTGTGTAACTGGATGAGTGTGTAACTGGGTGAGTGTGTAACTGGGTGAGTGTGTAACTGGATGAGTGTGTAACTGTGTGAATGTGTAACTGGGTGAGTGTGTAACTGGGTGAGTGTGTAACTGGATGAGTGTGTAACTGGGTGAGTGTGTAACTGGGTGAGTGTGTAACTGGGTGAGTGTGTAGCTGGGTGAGTGTGTAACTGGGTGAGTGTGTAACTGGATGAGTGTGTAACTGGGTGAGTGTGTAACTGGATGAGTGTGTAACTGGATGAGCGTGTAACTGGGTGAGTGTGTAACTGGGTGAGTGTGTAACTGGGTGAGTGTGTAACTGTGTGAGTGTGTAACTGTGTGAGTGTGTGAGTGTGTAACTGTGTGAGTGTGTAACTGGGTGAGTGTGTAACTGGGTGAGTGTGTATCTGGGTGAGTGTGTAACTGCGTGAGTGTGTGAGTGTGTAACTGTGTGAGTGTGTAACTGTGTGAGTGTGTAACTGTGTGAGTGTGTGTGTGTAACTGTGTGAGTGTGTGAGTGTGTAACTGTGTGAGTGTGTGAGTGTGTAACTGTGTGAGTGTGTGAGTGTGTAACTGTGTGAGTGTGTGTGTGTAACTGTGTGAGTGTGTGTGTGTGTGTAACTGTGTGAGTGTGTGTGTGTAACTGTGTGAGTGTGTGAGTGTGTAACTGTGTGAGTGTGTGTGTGTAACTGTGTGAGTGTGTGAGTGTGTAACTGTGTGAGTGTGTGTGTGTAACTGTGTGAGTGTGTGAGTGTGTAACTGTGTGAGTGTGTGAGTGTGTAACTGTGTGAGTGTGTGTGTGTGTAACTGTGTGAGTGTGTGTGTGTAACTGTGTGAGTGTGTAACTGTGTGAGTGTGTGAGTGTGTGAGTGTGTGAGTGTGTGTAACTGTGTGAGTGTGTGTGTGTGTAACTGTGTGAGTGTGTGAGTGTGTGAGTGTGTAACTGTGTGAGTGTGTGAGTGTGAGTGTGTGAGTGTGTAACTGTGTGAGTGTGTGTGTGTGTAACTGTGTGAGTGTGTGAGTGTGTAACTGTGTGAGTGTGTGAGTGTGAGTGTGTGAGTGTGTAACTGTGTGAGTGTGTGAGTGTGAGTGTGTAACTGTGTGAGTGTGTGAGTGTGTAACTGGGTGAGTGTGTGAGTGTGTAACTGTGTGAGTGTGTGAGTGTGTAACTGTGTGAGTGTGTGTGTGTGTAACTGTGTGAGTGTGTGAGTGTGTAACTGTGTGAGTGTGTGAGTGTGTAACTGTGTGAGTGTGTGAGTGTGTAACTGTGTGAGTGTGTGAGTGTGTAACTGTGTGAGTGTGTGAGTGTGTAACTGTGTGAGTGTGTGAGTGTGTAACTGTGTGAGTGTGTGTGTGTGTAACTGGGTGAAGTAAGAACAGTGACCATAACACTGGGAGGATCAGAGGAAAGTTCAATCTTACATAGTGTTGCTTTAATACATTTATAACTAAAATGATATGATATTTCTCAATATCTCACACACACACATACACACACCAGGGTCACACACACACACCAGGGTCACACACACACACCAGGGTCACACACACACACCAGGGTCACACACACACACCAGGGTCACACACACACACCAGGGTCACACACACACACCAGGGTCACACACACACACCAGGGTCACACACACACACCAGGGTCACACACACACACCAGGGTCACACACACACACCAGGGTCACACACACACACCAGGGTCACACACACGCTTCAATCTCGCCCTGAAGACTCATCACTCCATGTTTCCATCTGAAGCTCCAGAAGAATCTTTGAAGTTTTAACTCGTCGTCATCATCTTGTGTGAGGCTGCAGAAGATTGAGGTCAGTGATGGACGGAGGGTGATGACTGGAGCAGAGGGAGGAGGAGCAGGAGTCTTCAGGGAGGAGGAGGACCAGGAGTCTTCAGGGAGGAGGAGCAGGAGTCTTCAGGGAGGAGGAGGAGCAGGAGTCTTCAGGGAGGAGGAGGACCAGGAGTCTTCAGGGAGGAGGAGGACCAGGAGTCTTCAGGGAGGAGGAGGAGGACCAGGAGTCCTTGAAGGGAGGAGGAGGACCAGGAGTCTTCAGGGAGGAGGAGGACCAGGAGTCTTCAGGGAGGAGGAGGACCAGGAGTCTTCAGGGAGGAGGAGGACCAGGAGTCTTCAGGGAGGAGGAGGAGGACCAGGAGTCTTCAGGGAGGAGGAGGACCAGGAGTCTTCAGGGAGGAGGAGGACCAGGAGTCTTCGAGGGAGGAGGAGGACCAGGAGTCTTCAGGGAGGAGGAGGACCAGGAGTCTTCAGGGAGGAGGAGGACCAGGAGTCTTTGAGGGAGGAGGAGGACCAGGAGTCTTCGAGGGAGGAGGAGGAGCAGGAGTCTTCAGGGAGGAGGAGGAGGACCAAGAGTCCTTGAAGGGAGGAGGAGGAGGACCAGGAGTCCTTGAAGGGAGGAGGAGGAGGACCAGGAGTCCTTGAAGGGAGGAGGAGGAGGACCAGGAGTCTTCGAGGGAGGAGGAGGAGGACAGGGAGTCTTCGAGGGAGGAGGAGGACCAGGAGTCTTTGAAGGGAGGAGGAGGAGGACCAGGAGTCCTTGAAGGGAGGAGGAGGAGGACCAGGAGTCTTCGAGGGAGGAGGAGGACCAGGAGTCCTTGAAGGGACGAGGAGGAGGACCAGGAGTCCTTGAAGGGAGGAGGAGGAGAACCAGGAGTCTTCGAGGGAGGAGGAGGACCAGGAGTCTTCGAGGGAGGAGGAGCAGAACCAGGAGTCTTCAGGGGAGGAGGAGGAGCAGGAGTCCTTGAAGGGAGGAGGAGGAGGACCAGGAGTCCTTGAAGGGAGGAGGAGGAGGACCAGGAGTCCTTGAAGGGAGGAGGAGGACCAGGAGTCTTCAGGGGAGGAGGAGGAGCAGGAGTCCTTGAAGGGAGGAGGAGGAGGACCAGGAGTCCTTGAAGGGAGGAGGAGGACCAGGAGTCTTCAGGGGAGGAGGAGGAGCAGGAGTCTTCGAGGGAGGAGGACAGGGAGTCTTCGAGGGAGGAGGAGGACCAGGAGTCTTCGAGGGAGGAGGAGGACCAGGAGTCTTCGAGGGAGGAGGAGGACCAGGAGTCTTCGAGGGAGGAGGACAGGGAGTCTTCGAGGGAGGAGGAGGACCAGGAGTCTTCGAGGGAGGAGGAGGACCAGGAGTCTTTGAGGGAGGAGGAGGAGGACCAGGAGTCTTCAGGGGAGGAGGAGGAGCAGGAGTCCTTGAAGGGAGGAGGAGGAGGACCAGGAGTCCTTGAAGGGAGGAGGAGGAGGACCAGGAGTCCTTGAAGGGAGGAGGAGGACCAGGAGTCTTCAGGGGAGGAGGAGGAGCAGGAGTCCTTGAAGGGAGGAGGAGGAGGACCAGGAGTCCTTGAAGGGAGGAGGAGGACCAGGAGTCTTCAGGGGAGGAGGAGGAGCAGGAGTCTTCGAGGGAGGAGGACAGGGAGTCTTCGAGGGAGGAGGAGGACCAGGAGTCTTCGAGGGAGGAGGAGGACCAGGAGTCTTCGAGGGAGGAGGAGGAGGACCAGGAGTCTTCAGGGAGGAGGAGGACCAGGAGTCTTCAGGGAAGAGGAGGACCTGGAGTCTTCAGGGAGGAGGAGGACCAGGAGTCTTCGAGGGAGGAGGAGGACCAGGAGTCTTCAGGGAGGAGGAGGACCAGGAGTCTTCAGGGAGGAGGAGGAGCAGGAGTCTTCAGGGAGGAGGAGGAGCAGGAGTCTTCGAGGGAGGAGGAGGAGCAGGAGTCTTCGAGGAGGAGGAGGACCAGGAGTCTTCAGGGAGGAGGAGGAGCAGGAGTCTTCGAGGAGGAGGAGGAGCAGGAGTCTTCGAGGAGGAGGAGGACCAGGAGTCTTCGAGGGAGGAGGAGGAGGAGCAGGAGTCTTCGAGGGAGGAGGAGGAGCAGGAGTCTTCGAGACGGACCAGGATGAGAAGAAGGAGTGGATTTATGTCTTTCAAACATCGATCAACACTCAAGGCTTTAAAAACATGACTGAGACTCAAGCGACGTCTTGAATTCAAATGAGTTGGAGGATCATTTTAATAAGTGCTTGAGACTAAAGTGCTCTTGAGCAACATCTCCAGAAGAAACTGTCACAACCTCCTGGAGACCCTGAGCGCTGAGGATACTGTTGGTGATACTTGAGTTCATGAAATATTGTGGACACGAATCACCATCTGGATCCACTGACACTTTGAAGTCACGCAGGAGAAGCTGAAGAACAATTTCATCAGTTGACATGCAAACGTGTTCCTGAAAAACAAGACTCTTTGTGATCAACAGTTTTTGAATGAAACTTGAATTAAATAATCCATAAAAATAAGAGGAGCTCTTGGCAGAGGTATGTGTCTCCCCGGTGTTACTGTCAATCACTGACATTAGAAAGAGTCAAAGTTCTCATCATGTCTATATATTAATAAGATTTATACCGAGGCTGAAGCACGTGTCAGATCCAACATGTTAACCAATCACAAGGTACGACGGTCACGTATGATATGAAGATAAGAGGCTACATAAGTAATGACTCTCCACTTACTTTAGACCCCAGCAAATGAAGTTGGTTTGTCGTCCAACAAACGTTCAGCAAGTGTCGCTAAATCGTGTTCATCAGGAAAACTGACTCAGACCCGTAGATCTGATCCTCTGAGCCACCGTAGATCTGATCCTCTGAGCCACCCTAGATATGATCCTCTGAGCCGCCCTAGATCTGATCCTCTGAGCCACCGTAGATCTGATCCTCTGAGCCACCGTAGATCTGATCCTCTGAGACACCTTAGATCTGATCCTCTGAGCCACCGTAGATCTGATCCTCTGAGCCACCGTAGATCTGATCCTCTGAGCCACCGTAGATCTGATCCTCTGAGCCACCCTAGATATGATCCTCTGAGCCGCCCTAGATCTGATCCTCTGAGCCACCGTAGATCTGATCCTCTGAGCCACCGTAGATCTGATCCTCTGAGACACCTTAGATCTGATCCTCTGAGCCACCGTAGATCTGATCCTCTGAGCCACCGTAGATCTGATCCTCTGAGCCACCGTAGATCTGATCCTTTGAGCCACCCTAGATATGATCCTCTGAGCCGCCCTAGATCTGATCCTCTGAGCCACCGTAGATCTGATCCTCTGAGTCGCCGTAGATCTGATCCTCTGAGCCACCGTAGATCTGATCCTCTGAGCCACCGTAGATCTGATCCTCTGAGCCGCCCTAGATCTGATCCTCTGATTCCGCCGTAGATCTGATCCTCTGAGCCACCGTAGATCTGATCCTCTGAGCCACCGTAGATCTGATCCTCTGAGCCGCCGTAGATCTGATCCTCTGAGCCACCGTAGATCTGATCCTCTGAGCCACCGTAGATCTGATACTCTGAGCCGCCCTAGATCTGATCCTCTGAGCCACCGTAGATCTGATCCTCTGAGCCACCGTAGATCTGATCCTCTGAGTCGCCGTAGATCTGATCCTCTGAGCCACCGTAGATCTGATCCTCTGAGCCACCGTAGATCTGATCCTCTGAGCCGCCCTAGATCTGATCCTCTGATTCCGCCGTAGATCTGATCCTCTGAGCCACCGTAGATCTGATCCTCTAAGCCACCGTAGATCTGATCCTCTGAGCCACCGTCGATCTGATCCTCTGAGCCACCGTAGATCTGATCCTCTGAGCCACCGTAGATCTGATCCTCTGAGCCGCCGTAAATCTGATCCTCTGAGCCGCCGTAGATCTGATCCTCTGAGCCGCCGTAGATCTGATCCTCTTAGCCGCCGTAGATCTGATCCTCTGAGCCGCCGTAGATCTGATCCTCTTAGCCACCGTAGATCTGATCCTCTTAGCCGCCATAGATCTGATCCTCTGAGCCACCCTAGATATGATCCTCTGAGCTGCCCTTGATCTGATCCTCTGAGCCGCCCTAGATCTGATCCTCTGAGCCACCGTAGATCTGATCCTCTGAGCCACCGTAGATCTGATCCTCTGAGCCACCGTAGATCTGATCCTCTGAGCCGCCGTAGATCTGATCCTCTGAGCCGCCGTAGATCTGATCCTCTGAGCCGCCGTAGATCTGATCCTCTTAGCCGCCGTAAATCTGATCCTCTGAGCCGCCGTAGATCTGATCCTCTGAGCCGCCGTAGATCTGATCCTCTGAGCCGCCGTAGATCTGATCCTCTGAGCCGCCGTAGATCTGATCCTCTGAGCCACCGTAGATCTGATCCTCTGAGCTGCCGTAGATCTGATCCTCTGAGCCGCCGTAGATCTGATCCTCTGAGCCGCCGTAGATCTGATCCTCTTAGCCGCCGTAGATCTGATCCTCTTAGCCGCCGTAGATCTGATCCTCTTAGCCGCCGTAGATCTGATCCTCTGAGCCACCGTAGATCTGATCCTCTGAGCCGCCGTAGATCTGATACTCTGAGCCACCGTAGATCTGATCCTCTGAGCCACCGTAGATCTGATCCTCTGAGCCACCGTAGTCTGATTCTCTAAGCCACCGTAGATCTGATCCTCTGAGCCACCGTAGATCTGATCCTCTGAGCCACCGTAGATCTGATCCTCTGAGCCACCGTAGATCTGATCCTCTGAGCCACCGTAGATCTGATCCTCTGAGCCACCGTAGATCTGATCCTCTGAGCCACCGTAGTCTGACTGGACAGAGATCTGTGGAAGAAACGACTCAAAGGTTTTGAACAAGCATCGACTCAGACGCGGCTACACAACTGGTTTGACGTCAAGAACCATGTTTGTCCGTGTGTGTGTGTGTGTGTGTGTGTGTGTGTGTGTGTGTCATTACACACATGTGTATCTGCCAACCGTGGGTTCAATCCCACAAAGATTTTTCCTCGTTGTTCAATTACACGTCGGATTGAACTCGTAACATGTGAGTCGCACGACATCCATCGTCGTACCCGAGTAAACATGAAGTAAACATGAAGTAAACATGAGGTAAACACACACACACACACACACACACACACACACACACACACACACACACACACACACACACACGCCTGCGGGCTGTGATGAAATGTTCTTCCCCGGAGCGTCCTCCACCGTCGGAGGATCCATTAGCCGACGCTGTGATTGGATCACGGAGCAGAGACGCCGGCGTTCGTCCTGATCGACGTGTTGTTGTTCGGAGCCGTAAGTGAGTTAGCGAGCGTCTGAGCGATGGCTCCGCCCACCGCCAGCGCTGCCCTGAAGGAGAGCGAGGCTCCGCCGGTGACCTCGTGGTTACCATGGCGACGTGATGCTGTAATGAACTCATGGATCACAGAGACACACCTCGACTCGCATCAGGGTCTCGGGGCCTGATGAGGGACGTGGGGGGGTCGACGGTGGACCCGGACCCCCCGCGGGGACTCGAGGCGGGTCCGGCTGAAGGACTCAGGTGGTCCATCGTCTCTGGATCAAGAGACGCGTCCGTGTTAACGACACTTTCACCACGACTCTCGCAATATCACGACGCATCAGTCACGTCCTCCACGCTCTTATCTTTTCCTCGTTTTAATCTCGTTTTACGTCATTTTTCATCCAAATGAACACGTCGACAATAAACTCGACGTTCATCACAACAATATCAACGTCGTTCCGTCGGAAATTGAAGTTTCTAATAATAAAGTCTGCAGTCCTGACTCCACCACCAGCATGTTTGACCACAAATTGTGTTCAAAAAAACACAGAAAAACAGGTTTAAACACAACTTGAACAATGAATAAAATAGAATCTGTTATGATCTCAGTGAGTCTCAAGAAAAACACAAATAACAAGTAAATATCAATATATTATTGATCAGACATGAGTCCGTTTTATTTACATTGTCATATATTATTATTATTATTAAGTATGAATTGAGTAAAATCTGGTTGATAATAAAGAAGAAAATAAACACATTAACAGGAAAATTAAAACAATAGATGATTAGATATTGATGTTTTTAAGAGAAAATATCAAAAGGGATTCATGTGTAAATAATCAAAAGAACTAAGAAATGTAAAGAAAACTTTCACACGTTGATTAATGTTTGTGTAAATAAATAAACGATCGATTGAGCAGAAATAGGAACAAATAAATGAGGTAAACGTTGTTGAACGACTCACGGTTCAAATGAGTCTCTTGACTTTATTGCTCAACACAAGGTTTCCAAACAGCTGCGGATCCTTTTCCTTCACTTCCTGCTTTAGGTTCAGCTGCCGGAGAGAGTCCTGACCTTTGACCTTTGACCCCGGCAGCTCGTGAAAAGTTCCTCTGGTCGTTGGAAGTTAAGACTGTGATCGAGTTCATTCTAAATAAAACCATGAGCTTCTCATTCATTATAGAACGTTATTGATTGATATCATTCAAAGTGTTTGTTTTGATTCGTTGTTTAGATTCTGAGTGTTTTGAACATTTCGGTGGAAAATCCTCAAATATTGTGTTAATGACTGAAATGACTCAAACGAGAACAAACAGAAGATTCTAACAACAAACGTTGAAGCTCGACCTTGATCATGAAGATCATGAAGCTCTTGAAGATCATGAAGATGATCAAGATCATGAAGATCATGAAGCTCTTGAAGATCATGAAGATCATGAAGATCATGAAGATCATGAAGATCATGATAATCATGAAGATCATGAAGATCATGAAGATCATGAAGATCATGATAATCATGAAGATCATGAAGATCATGAAGATCATGATAATCATGAAGATCATGAAGATCTTGAAGATCATGAAGATCATGAAGATCTTGAAGATCATGAAGATCATGAAGATCATCAAGATCATGAAGATCATCAAGATCATGAAGATCATGAAGATCATGAAGATCTTGAAGATCATGAAGATCATGAAGATCATGAAGATCATGAAGATCATCAAGATCATCAAGATCATGAAGATCATGAAGATCATCAAGATCATGAAGATCTTGAAGATCATGAAGATCATGAAGATCATGAAGATGATCAAGATCATGAAGATCATGAAGATCATGAAGATCTTGAAGATCTTGAAGATCATGAAGATCATGAAGATCACGAAGATCACGAAGATCATGAAGATCTTGAAGATCATGAAGATCATGAAGATCATGAAGATCACGAAGATCATGAAGATCTTGAAGATCATGAAGATCATGAAGATCATGAAGATTCTTCACTGGACGCTGACAATCAACGACTCACCAGGAAGAGACTCGTTCGTCTGAGAGTCGATGATTCACAGCTGCTGTGGATCAGTCGACGCCTCAACTCGACGCCAACGATTGATGAGCTCGACAGGTCTGTAGAAGAAACTCAGAAGGTTCTGACCCGTTCAACGGTTGATGGATCTACTCCAGGTCTCTGACGGATCCTCTCGCTCCAGATCCACAGCTTGTTCTCAGCGTAAAGAAGGGATTATTGAACCGACAACCTTCGTCAGTGAAGAGGCTCGTGTTGGTTCAGTCGCAGTAACACAGCTTCTGGCTCAGCTCTTATAACACTCACCAAACCGTCCCCTCACTCGAGAACACAAACCTTCATGGAAAAATAAAGTGAGGAGAATAAAAAAAAAGGTTTTAATGATTTTTATTATTATTATTTATTAAATAACAATGTATTTTTGGTAAAAAATAAGAGCACGAAGGATCCATGTTGGCCTCACTGGGATTTGAACCAACAACCCTCATCATAAATAACAGTAAGAACTACTGATATATAAGTATTTACGTCATAAACTAGTTAATGAAGAGTTAAATCTAAACTAAAACTAACTCGTACCTTTGCTCAGGTGAGAAACATCAACAACCCGCACGAATCCACGGCGTGTTGCTCAAGGGTTCCTGCGACGCTTTCTCTGCTGGTGTCATTAGCATGTTATTAGCATGTTTACTGGCCGCGCCGCGGGAGCGTCGGAAAAGGAAACGGTTGCCACGGCAACACGCGGTGACCAGCGGTGACCGACGACGGCGGCGACGGAACAAAAGACTTTTAGGCTGAGAAGGAAAGAAAGAAAAGCAATAAACGACAAATGCTGTGAATGAAAGTATATTTTAAACCTGTCACTGATGCAGTTTCTTCATGAACCACACAAACAACACAAACAACACAAACAACACAAACAACACAAACAACACAAACAACACAAACAACACAAACAACACATGTTTCAACTGTGAAGAGAAACAAACACAAAGTTAAATGTTAAACAATCATAATGAGTTCGATCAGCGTCAGTGAAGGTCGTGAGGTCGTTCAGTGAGGGTCATGGGGTCGTTCACTGAGGGTCACGGGGTCGTTCAGTGAAGGTCATGGATTCACTCCGAGGTTCATTGAAAGAAGCTTTGAGTCTGTTGTTGTCGTAAAAGATCAATAAATCAGTTTTACTTCATTATTTCACTCTTTGACAAAGATTTCAAACATTAGTTTCATCACAAGATTTAATTCTTTAACTTTTAAATGTTGAAACTTTTATTTCATTGAAAGTATTTTAAGCTTTTTATGGTTTTGTTTGAATCAGTAAAATTAAAACATTTGAACATTTTCAATATAATTCACACAAAAAATAATTTTCTAATTACAATAATAAAAAGAAAAATCTAAATGTTACATTTTTTCATTTTTTATCTTTTAAATTCAATAGAAAAATGTTTCAATTTTAAACTAACGTTTTATATCGAATTAAACAAATATTTATAAAAAATTAAAGTAACTAATTAAAAACTTTTAAAATGGAAACTATTGGAAACTATGTTTCTTCAACATGTGAACTTTCATAAAATATTATATAAATGTTTTATATATTTTTTTACTCTAAATGTGTTTGTTTTTATTATTCTCTCTTTTTTCTCTTTTTCTTGATACTTTTACTATGGAGGGAAGATTTTTACAAACGCTTTGTTTTATGTTTGTTTTATGTTTGTTTTATGTTTGTTTAATGTTTGTTTTATGTTTGTTTTATGTTTGTTTTCAAAGTTTGTTTTCAAAGTTTGTTTCGTGTTTGTTTTGTGTTTGTTTTATGTTTGTTTAATGTTTGTTTTATGTTTGTTTAATGTTTGTTTTATGTTTGTTTAATGTTTGTTTTCAATGTTTGTTTTCAAAGTTTGTTTTCAATGTTTGTTTCAAGTTTGTTTTGTGTTTGTTTCGTGTTTGTTTTATGTTTGTTTAATGTTTGTTTTCAAAGTTTGTTTTCAAAGTTTGTTTTCAAAGTTTGTTTTCAAAGTTTGTTTTCAATGTTTGTTTCAAGTTTGTTTTGTGTTTGTTTCGTGTTTGTTTTATGTTTGTTTAATGTTTGTTTTCAATGTTTGTTTTGTGTTTGTTTCGTGTTTGTTTCGTGTTTGTTTCATGTTTGTTTTGTGTTTGTTTCATGTTTGTTTCATGTTTGTTTTCAATGTTTGTTTCATGTTTGTTTTGTGTTTGTTTCGTGTGTTTCATGTTTGTTTCGTGTTTGTTTTATGTTTGTTTAATGTTTGTTTTCAATGTTTGTTTCATGTTTGTTTCGTGTTTGTTTCATGTTTGTTTCATGTTTGTTTCATGTTTGTTTCATGTTTGTTTCGTGTTTGTTTTATGTTTGTTTAATGTTTGTTTTCAATGTTTGTTTTGTGTTTGTTTCGTGTTTGTTTCGTGTTTGTTTCATGTTTGTTTTGTGTTTGTTTCATGTTTGTTTCATGTTTGTTTTCAATGTTTGTTTCATGTTTGTTTTGTGTTTGTTTCGTGTGTTTCATGTTTGTTTCGTGTTTGTTTTATGTTTGTTTAATGTTTGTTTTCAATGTTTGTTTCATGTTTGTTTCGTGTTTGTTTCATGTTTGTTTCATGTTTGTTTCATGTTTGTTTCATGTTTGTTTCGTGTTTGTTTTATGTTTGTTTAATGTTTGTTTTCAATGTTTGTTTCATGTTTGTTTCGTGTTTGTTTCATGTTTGTTTCATGTTTGTTTCGTGTTTGTTTCGTGTTTGTTTCATGTTTGTTTCATGTTTGTTTTCAATGTTTGTTTCATGTTTGTTTTGTGTTTGTTTCGTGTTTGTTTCATGTTTGTTTCGTGTTTGTTTTATGTTTGTTTAATGTTTGTTTTCAATGTTTGTTTCATGTTTGTTTCGTGTTTGTTTCATGTTCGTTTCATGTTTGTTTCGTGTTTGTTTCGTGTTTGTTTCGTGTTTGTTTTATGTTTGTTTAATGTTTGTTTTCAAAGTTTGTTTTCAATGTTTGTTTTCAATGTTTGTTTCAAGTTTGTTTTGTGTTTGTTTCGTGTTTGTTTTATGTTTGTTTAATGTTTGTTTTCAATGTTTGTTTTGTGTTTGTTTCGTGTTTGTTTCATGTTTGTTTCATGTTTGTTTCATGTTTGTTTCGTGTTTGTTTCATGTTTGTTTCGTGTTTGTTTCGTGTTTGTTTCATGTTTGTTTCATGTTTGTTTCGTGTTTGTTTCATGTTTGTTTCGTGTTTGTTTCATGTTTGTTTCGTGTTTGTTTCATGTTTGTTTCGTGTTTGTTTCATGTTTGTTTCGTGTTTGTTTCATGTTTGTTTCGTGTTTGTTTCATGTTTGTTTCGTGTTTGTTTCATGTTTGTTTCGTGTTTGTTTCGTGTCTGTTTCGTGTTTGTTTCGTGTTTGTTTCGTGTTTGTTTCGTGTTTCAAGAGAGTCTACATGTGTTTTGTAACTTCTCAGCCTCCGTAGTTTCAAATGTAAAGAAACAAAGAGAAAGAATTTGTTCAAGAGTTTATTGATCTGTAGAAAAAAATCACCTTCAAAGAAAACATTTGTTTAAATCTTCACAGTCCTTGACCTACATGTCTTCTACACACACACACACACACACACACACACGCACACGCACGCACACACACACACACACACACACACACACACGCACACACACACACACACAAGTGGGTGAGTCTCTCTCTGGTGGCTCGTGTCCAGCAGATGGTCAATTTCGAGAGAATTAATCTCGACACATTGTGTCTTCGCTGTGATGAACACAATCACGGTGAACAATAAACAGCTCCAGGCGTCGTGTTGTGAACAGAAGCGTCAGGTGCTGGAGTTCGACGCCCACCAGCAGACGACACACACCAGTGTCACCGGAGGGCACACACACACACACACACACACACACACACACACACACACACACACACGACACACACACACACGACACACACACACACACACACACACACACACGACACACACACACACACACACACACATGACACACACGACACACACGACACACACACACACGACACACACACACACGACACACACACACCAGCTGTCACTTTGTAATGAAGTGTGACTTTTGAAACGTGTGTTACGTGTGCGCGACACAAGTGTGTCCGTGTGTGTTGACGACGTCACGAAGGAGTCGAAGGATCAACAAAGTTTTCACGACGAGTCCGAAGACTTCGAGCAGTTTTTAACCGACGGTGACATTTTCCCTCTGACAACATATGTCACCTTGAAATGTGTCGTCACTTCCTGTTGATGGTGTGGTTTTGTTTCAGTCGTTCACACGATCAACTGTCATCAAGTTGAATCAATAATAAGGTTTTTCTCAGTTTCTTTGGTGCTTTTCTCAAATCAGAACGAAAATTCTCACAACGATTAGTTCAACCTTCGCAACATTTAGTCACTTGAGCAGATCTTAGTATTAAGTTCTGCTTCCTCTGAACAAATGCTTTTGGACTCGTATCTGTTGCTTTCATGCAATTCTCTGCTGTTTTATAACATTTTCTTATGTCATGTCAATCAAAATTATACTTGTGATGAACAGTCGTTAAAAAAACTAAATAATCTTCATTTCACTGCTTGAGTAATAAATTCAAAATTGTTGAACTAGTTTTCAAATCTCAAGCAAATTTTATATCTTTCTTTATCATTTTTTCCTGGAAATGTCTCCTAAGTTGAAGAATTGCTCTCAGTGACCAACATTGTGATCCCATGACGAACGATCATGTGAAGAACATGAAGATCATGTGACGAACATGACCATCACGTGACGAACACGAAGATCATGTGACGAACATGACCATCACGTGACGAACACGAAGATCATGTGACGAACATGACGATCACGTGATGAACATGACGATCATGTGACGAACACGAAGATCACATGACGAACACAAAGATCATGTGACGAACATGACGATCACGTGAAGAACATGACGATCATGTGACAAACACGACGATCACATGACGAACACAAAGATCATGTGACAAACACGACGATCACATGACAAACACGACGATCACATGACGAACACAAAGATCATGTGACGAACACAAAGATCATGTGACGAACATGACGATCATGTGACGAACACGACGATCACATGACAAACACGACGATCACATGACGAACACAAAGATCATGTGACGAACATGACGATCACGTGAAGAACATGACGATCATGTGACAAACACGACGATCACATGACGAACACAAAGATCATGTGACGAACATGACGATCATGTGACGAACATGACGATCATGTGACGAACACGACGATCACATGACAAACACGACGATCACATGACGAACACAAAGATCATGTGACGAACATGACGATCATGTGACGAACATGACGATCACGTAAAGAACATGACGATCATGTGACAAACACGACGATCACATGACGAACACAAAGATCATGTGACGAACATGACGATCATGTGACGAACACGACGATCACATGACAAACACGACGATCACATGACGAACACAAAGATCATGTGACGAACATGACGATCATGTGACGAACATGACGATCACGTAAAGAACATGACGATCACGTGAAGAACATGACGATCATGTGACAAACACGAAGATCATGTGACGAACATGACGATCATGTGACGAACACGAAGATCATGTGAAGAACATGACGATCACGTGACAAACATGACGATCATGTGAAGAACATGACGATCACGTGAAGAACATGACGATCACGTGACGAACACGACGATCACGTGAAGAACACGACGATCACGTGAAGAACATATTGATCACGTGAAGAACATGACGATCACGTAAAGAACATGACGATCATGTGAAGAACATGACGATCACGTGAAGAACATGACGATCATGTGAAGAACATGACGATCACGTGAAGAACATGACCATCACGTGAAGAACATGACGATCATGTGAAGAACATGACCATCACGTGAAGAACATGACGATCACGTGAAGAACATGACCATCACGTGAAGAACATGACCATCACGTGAAGAACATGACCATCACGTGAAGAACATGACGATCATGTGAAGAACATGACGATCATGTGAAGAACATGACGATCACGTGAAAAACATGACCATCACGTGAAGAACATGACGATCATGTGAAGAACATGACCATCACGTGAAGAACATGACGATCACGTGAAGAACATGACGATCACGTGAAGAACATGACGATCATGTGAAGAACATGACGATCATGTGAAGAACATGACGATCATGTGAAGAACATGACGATCACGTGAAGAACATGACGATCATGTGAAGAACATGACGATCACGTGAAGAACATGACGATCATGTGAAGAACATGACGATCATGTGAAGAACATGACGATCACGTGAAGAACATGACGATCATGTGAAGAACATGACGATCACGTGAAGAACATGACGATCATGTGAAGAACATGACGATCATGTGAAGAACATGACGATCACGTGAAGAACATGACGATCATGTGAAGAACATGACGATCACGTGAAGAACATGACGATCATGTGAAGAACATGATGATCACGTGAAGAACATGACGATCACGTGAAGAACATGACGATCACGTGAAGAACATGACGATCATGTGAAGAACATGACGATCACGTGAAGAACATGACGATCATGTGAAGAACATGACGATCACGTGAAGAACATGACGATCATGTGAAGAACATGACGATCATGTGAAGAACATGACGATCACGTGAAAAACATGACCATCACGTGAAGAACATGACGATCACGTGAAGAACATGACCATCACGTGAAGAACATGACGATCACGTGAAGAACATGACGATCACGTGAAGAACATGACGATCATGTGAAGAACATGACGATCATGTGAAGAACATGACGATCATGTGAAGAACATGACGATCACGTGAAGAACATGACGATCATGTGAAGAACATGACGATCACGTGAAGAACATGACGATCATGTGAAGAACATGACGATCATGTGAAGAACATGACGATCATGTGAAGAACATGACGATCATGTGAAGAACATGACGATCACGTGAAGAACATGACGATCACGTGAAGAACATGACGATCACGTGAAGAACATGACGATCACGTGAAGAACATGACGATCACGTGAAGAACATGACGATCACGTGAAGAACATGACGATCACGTGAAGAACATGACGATCACGTGAAGAACATGACGATCACGTGAAGAACATGACGATCATGTGAAGAACATGACGATCACGTGAAGAACATGACGATCACGTGAAGAACATGACGATCACGTGAAGAACATGACGATCATGTGAAGAACATGACGATCACGTGAAGAACATGACGATCATGTGAAGAACATGACGATCACGTGAAGAACATGACGATCACGTGAAGAACATGACGATCATGTGAAGAACATGACGATCACGTGACGAACATGACGATCACGTGAAGAACATGACGATCACGTGAAGAACATGACGATCACGTGAAGAACATGACGATCACGTGAAGAACATGACGATCATGTGAAGAACATGACCATCATGTGAAGAACATGACCATCACGTGAAGAACATGACGATCACGTGAAGAACATGACGATCATGTGAAGAACATGACGATCATGTGAAGAACATGACGATCACGTGAAGAACATGACGATCATGTGAAGAACATGACGATCACGTGAAGAACATGACGATCATGTGAAGAACATGACGATCATGTGAAGAACATGACGATCATGTGAAGAACATGACGATCATGTGAAGAACATGACGATCACGTGAAGAACATGACGATCACGTGAAGAACATGACGATCACGTGAAGAACATGACGATCACGTGAAGAACATGACGATCACGTGAAGAACATGACGATCACGTGAAGAACATGACGATCACGTGAAGAACATGACGATCACGTGAAGAACATGACGATCACGTGAAGAACATGACGATCATGTGAAGAACATGACGATCACGTGAAGAACATGACGATCACGTGAAGAACATGACGATCACGTGAAGAACATGACGATCATGTGAAGAACATGACGATCACGTGAAGAACATGACGATCATGTGAAGAACATGACGATCACGTGAAGAACATGACGATCACGTGAAGAACATGACGATCATGTGAAGAACATGACGATCACGTGACGAACATGACGATCACGTGAAGAACATGACGATCACGTGACAAATACGATGTTATAAAAGTCTGTGATAGTAAATAACGTGATGTTTGAAGCGAACGATGTTTAAAAATGTCTAAAAAATTGAAAGAACAAGATTTGAAATAAATAAACGACTCGAACAGTTGCAACAAAAACTTGTTCAAACCATAAACAACATCACGTTCAGCAGTTTCTCTTCAGAAAAAGTCAAAATTTGCAAGTCTGGGATTTTTTGGCTGTTGCCATGGTAACCTGCTGCCCGAGCACTAATATAAAGATGAATTCTCTTTTTTCTCGGCGTCTCTCCTCGTCCTCAGTGGATCATCTGATTAAATATGCAGCTCTGATTGGTTCCTCGTCCTGGGACTTCTTCCTAACGAGTCTCCGGAACAACCAGAGTCTGTTTCCTCCGTGATCTGTTGACTGGAGCCTCGGTTCTGATCCGGTCACGGAACAAAACCAGAAACTTCTGATCATTTAAACATGTTCTGCGGGCGCGAGTGGGAAGATCAGACGAGGAAGTGAAGGATCCGTCGGATCACGTGAGTCATAGAATCTTCTTCCAGAGACTCTCGTGCAAATCGAAGATAATTCAAGTTTTGATCCGTCAATCAAATCACACGTCCTGGAATGTGGAGGAAAACCTCTCAGATTTACTTCAAAGTTTCTCAACTTTAGTTTTTGATGTTGACAAATATTTGACCTAAAATATGATCACGATCATCAGTAAATGTCTACAAGTCTTCGTGGAACGTGAAGGTCAGAGACGGCGGTTGCTTTTATTGCCATAACAGCGGGAGAACTGAGAGGAATCTTTCAATTAACAGGAAAATAAAACAGGAAACAAAGATGTTTCTTTAGTTTAGATGACACTGCAGTGAGACTGTTCTAACACCAGGGGGAGCCACAAACAAACACGTTCAAGCTCACCTGGTGAAGCGAAGAAAGAAACTCAAAGAAGCCCAAAGAAACACAAAGAAACACAAAGAAACACAAAGAAACTCAAAGAAGCCCAAAGAAACTCAAAGAAACACAAAGAACACAAAGACACATAAAGAAAACAGGAACAAACATGTTTGTTTGAGGAACATCTGCTGAACCTGAAGCTTCATCAGTCCAGTCAACGTTGTCGTCGCCTGATTCGTCTCCTGCCTGATCCCCGACTCACAACCAGGAAGTAGCACAACTGCTGAGTGACGATCGTAGGTCAAAGGTTAAACATCATGTTAGTAAATATTGAACAAATCTATCGATGGTTTGGTTGAAAAAAGGAAATTTTTAAGACTTTATTTAAGTCAAAACATGTTTGTTGATAAATATTTAAAAAGTTGTATTTAATGTAAAGTAAACACAATTGTCTGTAAAAAAAAAAAAAAAACACTAATTAAATTAAATAACTAAAGTAAAAACTAAAGTAAAATCTATTGTTTCTCATCAAAGTAAATGAAGATATTATTGTTAGTGCTCCAGGATCCTGTGTCGATGAGGACCAGACTTCTTGATCCAGACCTGAGAGGAGGTGAAGGTTTTGACACGGACATGTAGACCTCCCTCTCCCTCCTCCTCCTCCTCCTCGTCCTCCTCCTCGTCCTCCTCCTCCTCCTCCTCCTCCTTCACCCTCCTCTTATCCTCATCCTCCCCTCTTCATCCTCATCCTTCTCCTCCTTCTCCTCCTCCTCCTCCTCCTCTCCTCCTCGTCCTCCTCTTCATCCTCATCCTCCTCCTCCTTCTCCTCCTCCTCCTCGTCCTCCTCGTCCTCCTCTTCATCCTCATCCTCCTCCTCCTTCTCCTCCTCCTCCTCCTCCTTGTCCTCCTCGTCCTCCTCTTCATCCTCATCCTCCTCCTCCTTCTCCTCCTCATCCTCCTCTTCATCCTCTATCCTCCTCCTCCTTCTCCTCCTCCTCCTCCTCCTCCTCCTCCTCCTCCTCCTCATCCTCCTCTTCATCCTCCTCCTC